>NC_058131.1:609025758-609058603 GCF_016433145.1 Gracilinanus agilis | reverse complement strand
CCACCCACCCTCCCTTCAGCCCGCCCGCCCGCTTGAGCGCCCTTCCCGGCTGCTCCCCGCGTTTGCTGTCTTCGGCCGCTTAATTTCTAGGTACGCGGTCGCCTTACCCAGTGAAACCCGAGCGCCCCCCACCCCCACCAGCCGCCACTCATTGGGCCCTCTCCTCCCCCTCTTCCTAGAACAGGAGCCCGAGCCGGGCTGAAGCGCCTACTCCAGAGCCAGCTCGCCGGTGCTCCTCTTTTGTTCTTGGTCCGAAGCTCTCCCCAACCAGCAGCCCAGCCTAGCCAGTCGTTCACCACGGTGCCCGGTCCCCCTGCTTCCCACTCCCCGTTGCCAGCTGGCCCAGAGGAGGGCACACCTCCAATCAACATTCGGCCCCTTCCACCATCACCCCTCTGGGGCACCCCTTTTTATCCAAGGGCTTCTCCTGCGCCATCCTTAATATCAAAACCCCAACCCTGGGTCACACCCATGTCCCATCCAAGTGGTTTTGGTTGCTGACAGTGGCATCAAGGGACATTCAGGAGAAGACCATCATGGTCTCTCCAGGCTTTCATCTCCAAGGTTAGGCGGTGGACTCCAAACAGAATTAGCAGTAGGCAAGTGTTTCCTCGAGGCCTCTTCATTCCCTTCCAACGTGCTTTGGTCTACAGAGTACAAAATCAGGAGGGAGTCTGAGCGTCTGGACAGTGGTCCTAGCTCTTCCACTTCCTAGCTATATGACCTTGGGCAAATCAAAACCGATTTGGGCTTCTATTTCTTCTGCAAAATGTAGTCGTATTTGTGTGCCTAGCTTACAAAAATTGCCTAGGAATCAGAATTTTCCAACTAGAAGGGGCCACAAGAGACCATCTAGTTCAACTCAACTGAAGAACGTTGTATTTGGGATGGAAAGAGCAAACCTCCAGTTGGACAGATGAGGCTTTGAAAGACTTACCTAACAGTCACTTACATTGCAAGTGGCCAAAGCAAAGAATAGAACCCAGATCTTCTCATTTAACTCCCGCCTAGGTTTTCCATCTTACCTAACAACACTGTGTAGAGGATCAAATAAGATAATGCATTGTGAAAGGAGATTTTTGAAAGACTTATTTCCTTGTATTTCCCTCTAGGCACACGATTTTATCTACATATTCAATGATCTTACTCTGTCTAAGGAATACCACTGCAATGTCCTTTTGGGGCTCCTCCAAATCTTCCCCTCTTCCTCAGTACCAATCTTTTATACCATTCCCTTGAAACTTCTAGGTGGTTGACTTATAGTTAATATGATAAGTTAATTAAAGTTATGATGGGAACTGGTTTTTTGAATGACTTAAAATCATCTTAGAGCTAAAAGGGATTTTAGAGGTCATTTAAGTGTAACCTATCCAATGATGAAATTCCCCCTCCCGCTCCCAGTGTATAACATTAAGCCTCTGAACAGTTAGAGGTATTGACCATGAGCAACCCATTCTATTGTTGGACAGCTCCAAGAATCAGAAAGGGCTTCCTTATGTTCCCAAAAAAACTGCCTCCCTATAGTTTTCAGATAACTATTAAATGAAGATAGGATCTGAGAAATAAAAGTGCAACCTGTACCTGACAAAAATAATCTCTACAAAATTCCCAATAAATGGTCCTTTAACCTCTATTTGAAGATCCCAGGTGAAGGGAACTCACTACCTTCTGAGGCAGACTACTGATTTTGGCTAACTCTAATTATTAAGATGTCTTTCCTCAAATGAATCCTAAATCTATTTCTCTGAAACCACTACCAACTGCTCCTTTTTCTTCTATCCAGGGTTAAGACAAAATTAGTCTAATTTATTTCCTATGACAGCACTTCAAATATGTGAAAGCAACTATCATAAGGCATTTTTCATACATCACAACAACCACTTAAGGTAGGAAGTATGAATATTATTATCTCCATTTTACAAATGAGGAAACTGAGAATCCGATAATTGAAGTGACCTGACCAAGGTCACACAGTATTTGAAGCAAGTCTTGATCTAGGTTTCCTGACTTCACATTCAGTATTCTATCCACTAAAGGATGTCCTAGGACAGTGATGGGCAAACTTTTTAAAGAGGGGGCCAAAGGAAAGGAAATGCTCATCTGTCAGTCTGTTTCTAAGTCAACTCTTTCAAAGTTTCATTGTATTGTATTTGTCAAATTAGTAATAATGTCACTGGGCCCGATAGAATATTTCAGGGGGCTGCATCTGAACTGCAGGCTGTAGTTTGCCTTGTCCTTCACTGCATCTCTCTACCCTCTACTCCTAGTTTTGTTTTCTGGAAATACAGAGAATAATTCTACTTTCTCTTACACAGGATAGCCAAGAAATTGTCAAGACAACTATCAAGTATCAATTCCCTGAGTCTTTTTGCAAACTCAGTTTCTTTACCTCTTCATAAGACAAAGTTTCCAGACTTTATTGGATGCCTTCCAGTGTATGTACTGCAGTATGTCAATGTTCCTCTTAAAATATAGTGCCCTCATCTAGGAAAGGTTTCTTCTTTTTGCATTTATTTATGTTAACATTCATCTTAAAATTTTTTTTGAGTTCCAAATTCTCTCCCTCCCTCCAACACCTACCCACCTAATGAGAAGGAAAGTTATACAATATCAATTATACACAGTCGTAGTATTCTTAATGTGTACTTAATGTATGACCCTTCCCAGATAACACCTACATTTTAACAGGTTCTCAGTGCCTCAGGATATAATGTCTTCCTGAACAAAGTAGCATAGATAGTGAAGGGAAACCTTTGTGCTGAGAAAGAGCATTACCAACTTCCTCCAGGTCACAATCACTTTACTTTAATACTTGCCCTGAATGGAAGCACTTCTGAACAAATTAAAAAATCTGAGTTATAATCTTGTCTCTCTTATTTCCCTGCAAGCTGACCCTGGGTAAGTCACTTTACCTCTTTCCTTATTTGTAAAATAAGGGAGATAAAAGCAACTGCTATTGTTTATTTCATAGATTTATTACAAGGATCAAATGAACTAATACACATGAAATGCTCTATAAACCGTACAGCTTTAGATTAGTGCCATTAGCAAAGATTAATAACTCACTTTGAACCTATTTATCATTTATCTGTCTTTTTTGAAACTATTTGTGTTTTGAGGTTATATTATCCCTTAGGGCAATAAATTCCATAAGTCACTAACCATTGTGTTAAAAAGTACTTTCTTTCAACCCTGCATTTTCCTCTCTAAATCTTCAATAGGCGTATCATTGTTCAGGTATTCCAGGATCTGTTGGATGTCTGTATTCACATACCTTTTCTCATTTACTTCCTGAAGAGTACTAATCACCACTTTACTGTTCCTTGCATACTCCATGCTATTATAGTCGATTTGCTCAAGTTGTTTGCTCCTTACCCCAACAATGCATTTTCTCCCCCTCTCTCCTTATCCAAATTATTGGATCATAGGATTCAGAACTGAAAGAGACCTTGAAGTTCATGTATTCCAACCATCTTGCTTCACAGATGGGGAAACTGAGGCCCATGGAGTTTAAGTTATTTGCTTAAGATTATGTGACAGCCAGGATTTATTATCCAGTTCTTCTAATTTTATATCTAATATTCTTTTCACAATACTGTACATCTCTTATACCTCTTCTTCAAGGTACATTTTATGTCTGATTTCCTCCATTGAACTTTTTATTTCTCTAGTCTAGTCTACGATAAAATTCTTTCTCATTTAAAATTTTTCTCTCTCTCAACTAGATTGTAATCTTCTCATACACAAATAGGTTGATTGTAAGTGCTTGATAAACACTTGTTGATTGATTAATGAACTTCAGTTTGCCATCTTCCATCAGAAGGGTGAACTTAATCAGTCCTGTTATTCATGCTGTACCAGTTGCCATTTACTTCCAACCAACATGGTAATCTTTTCTTGTGAGCTATAAAAATACCTGGTCTTGGAATCTGTCATTTGTCCTATCCAGAATCCCAACTATAGCATTATCTATCCCAATGAAGTATTATGCCAACCTTGTTGATTGGGTAATCAACAAGTATCAGACTCTCAAACCAACTCATTCACCACTTTCTAAGTTTCATACCAAAAGACCCTGTTTAGTGCAAGACGACCTTATTTTCTTTTATAATTTCTAGACCATAGTGATTTAACACATACTTTTGTCTCAAGGTTTTCAACTAAATTTAATATTTATCTTGAGAATATGTCATTTTCCCTTTCCCATCTTCTAGCCAAGGTGGGCTTTATAAAAAGACCATTTGAGAAATATTTGTGGCCTTCTTTTCTCTAATTATCAGGGATCTCCTAATGTACTAAATAAATACTAAGTATTTATTTGTCTCGACCCCAATCAACATATTGTTATCATGTCAATACATCTTTAATGAACCACTGCTCTGTGGCTTCAATTGCAGACAGGGCTTTCAGACTTGTTCTTCTTGTATTTTTATGAGATTGTTACTATTGTTTCCACATAACAAGTTACCCATTCAAATATTTACAGAGATGAAATAACACTTTACAAGTATAATTGCCTTTTTAAAGAAAGAGAATTTACTTTTTACTTAAGATTTGGCCCCAAGTTTTATTTGGGATTCCAGGAATTGAACAAGTTCATTTTTTTTTAAACCCTTGTACTTCGGTGTATTGTCTCATAGGTGGAAGATTGGTAAGGGTGGGCAATGGGGGTCAATCATATCCCCATCGACCCATGTGATCAAGTAGTTGTTTTTCTTCTGTGTTTCTGTCCCTATAGTTCTTCCTCTGAATGTGGATAGTGTTCTTTCTCATAAGATCCTCAAAAATATTTTTGTACAAGTCTTTTTCCCTATGATCTCTTTGGGATATAAACCCAGCAGTGGTATGGCTGAATCAAAGGGCAGGCAGTCTTTTAATGCCCTTTGGGCATAGTTCCAAATTGCCATCCAGAATGGTTGGATCAATTCACAGCTCCACCAGCAATGCATTAATGTCCCAATTTTGCCACATCCCTTCCAATATTTATCACTTTCCTTTGCTATCATGTTAGCCAATCTGCTGGGTGTGAGGTGGTATCTCAGAGTTGTTTTGATTTGCATTTCTCTAATTATGAGAGATTTAGAACACTTTTTCATGTGCTTATTGATAGTTTTGATTTCTTTATCTGACAATTGCCTATTCATATCCCTTGCCCATTTATCAATTGGGGAATGGCTAGATTTTTTGTACAATTGACTTAGTTCCTTATAAATTTTGAGTAATTAGACCTTTGTCAGAGATTTTTGTTATAAAGATTTTTTCCCCAATTTGTTGCTTCTCTTCTTATTTTGGTTGCATTGGTTTTGTTTGTATAAAACCTTTTTAATTTAATGAAAATCAAAATGATTTATTTTACATTTTGTAATTTTTTCTAACTCTTGCTTGGTATTAAAATCTTTCCTTTCCCAAAGATCTAACAAATATACTATTCAGTGTTTACCTAATTTAATTATAATTTCCTTCTTTATATTCAAGTCATTCATCCATTCTGAGTTTATCTTGGTGTAGGTTGTGAGATGTTGATCTAAGTCTAATCTCTCCCATATTGTTTTCCAATTTTCCCAGCAGTAATCGTGTCCTTTGATCCAGCAATACCACTACTAGGTTTGTATGCCAAAGAGATTTTAAAAGTGGGAAAGGTTCCATTTGTACGAAAATATTTATAGCTGTGCTTTTTGTGGTGGCAAAAAATTAGAAAATGAGAGAGTGTCCCTCAATTGGAGAATAGCTGAACAAAATGTGGTATATGGTAATGATGGAATACTATTGAGCCATAATGAATGATAAACAGGATGATTTCAGAAAGAGCTGGAAAGACTTACATGAACTGATGTAGAGTGAAATAAGCAGAAGCAGGGAACATTATACACAGTAAGTAACTGAAACATTGTGGGATGATCAAATGTGATTGACTCTACTACTAAAAACAATGCAATGATCCAGGACAATACTGAGGGACTTATGAGAAAGAATGCTATCCACATTTGGAGAAAGAATTGTGGGAGTAGAAATCCAGGAGAAAATATATGATTTATCACTTACTTATATGGGTATATATATGACTTATGGTTTTGATTTTAAAAGATTACTCTATTACAAAAATGAATATCATAGAAATAGGATTTGAATGATAATATATATATATATAACCCAGTGAAATTACTTGTCAACTCTGGGAGGGAGGAGGGAAGAGAGAAAGGAGACAAGAAGAATCATGAAACCATGAAAATAAAGAAGGGGTGCACACAAAAACCTAACCTAAAATTCCTAACTTCCTCATTTCATAAGAGTGCTCATATCTAAGAAATTACAAATCTTCTGATGTTTTGAACTATCACTCTCACACACAAAACCATTGATGAAGGTATCCAAAAGGCTAGTGACCATGTACTACAATGTAAAGAACCCTGGTTTATAGTTTGTCAGGAAAGAGACTCTAATCCTGACTCTACCATTATATTGTAATGATCTCTTACAACCACTTCACTTTCTAAAATCCTTTTTCTCATCTGTAAGATGAAGATGATTTTTAAAGTCTCACCTCAGCCACACACTGGAGCTCATCATTACATAAAATATTCTACTTTATTAATAAAAACAAACTCTGACATTCCTATGACTATATAACTTCTTATCATTCTGCCTCTCCCTTTGCTTTATCCCTCCAAAACTTATTCACTCTCATCTTGACCTCTTATCCCTCTACTCTTCAGTAAATTCAGTATCATTTTCCATGTTCCTACTTCATTTTCCCTTCTTTTTAGTCTCCATCTTATAGTTAGTTAATTCAACTCCACTCTATCCTCTACTCTTGATTTCTCACTCCATTGTCCCAACACAACTCTTCCACTGGAGAACCTCTGCTCTGGATTACTTCCACCATCCTTTTCTTTTGCATCTATTCACATACTGTTGAACAGATCTGGAGGAAATAAAACAAACTAGGCAAATAAATTTATCTAGCCAACTTCAGCTGGGTCTTTACTATAGCAAGAAAATGCGTTTATTCTCTTTTTAAAATAGCTTCAGTTTTATTGGCATGTTTTGTTTTGTTTTTTATATTTGCAGATTACTCCTGCACAGTGAGAGGTCTCATAACAAAGTAAAAGAGTTAAGTTAAATTAATAATATAATGACCTCATCTAAAATCTCATGTAACATTTCATATCGATAGAATCCCTCATCTATCTAAAAATGAATAGAAATCTATTTTCTTTCATTTCCACACCCACCCCTTTAGAAAAAAAGAAAAAATTCTTATATTGATATAAATTAATACAAATGGTCAAGTAAAACAAATTTCTCCTCAATGACTGTACACAAGAACACCTCTCATTCCACACCTTAAATGCATCATCTCTTTATAATGAAGTGTCTGGCATTTTCTCATTGGTCCTCTGGAATCATGAATGGACATTGTATCAATCAGAGTTCTTACATATTTCAAAGCAGTCTTTTATTCCTCTCATTAATTCTCTCTCACTCCCCACAGAAACTATTCCAAATCTCCCCTTAAACCTCCAAAAACTTGTGTCAGACGAGCCTCTGACAGGTAAGAGGACTAACATAGTTTTTAGGGTAAAAGAGCAGGGCTAAGTAGAAGTTCAAATCAGCAAGTTTTGGAGCAGGCAGAGAATAAACAGGAAAAATTAGTTGTAGCACCAAGGAGAGCTCCAAATATACTAGGACAGCTACTGCTGTTACAGAGGGGTTCTTCTCCTGACTTCCTAGTAATCTTCACTCAACACCATTGGCTCCCCAGATCCCTAGTAGAAGACCTCAGTTCTTACAGGGATTTGGCTGACTGTAGAGATAAACATCTACTATAGGTTTCTTGAGAGAGCCCTTCCATCCACCTTAGTTTTTAGTATCTACACCCCTAAAATGCACAATGGGCTTGAAGCTGAGCAAGGAGATAGTCATGCCCTGCTCCAAAGCTCTGTCCATGTGGAATACAGAAAGCTTGGCAAACTATTATCAAAATATTCATTCTTAATTCCCTAGTCATCCACAGTGCTTGAAACAAGAGTCCTAGCCATGGAAATCCTCACATCATCCCTCTTCAAAGCCATCCTTCATTGGTGAGATGCAGGATTAAGCTCAATGACCTAACTGTAGTGGGAATGGCTGCTGGTCAGGAAGAACAGATATATATGATAGTTTCCTAGAAATAATCCGTAGGCAATAACCTTTCAAATCCATTGAAGTGCTATTGTAGCTGTTGTTGCCAGTTGTAAGTCCAAGGTGCCATGACCTTTTATCTTCATGGACTGAGAGTAGAACCACAGCCTGGGTGTGTAATTCATCATCAAATTCCATACAGAAACGGACTACCAGAAGGAACCTCAGGATATCTAAAAGTTGAGTTTGTAGCCACAAATTTCTATGATCTTAGTAATGAATAGTCTAGTGAAGTGATTGTCTAGCTTCTTAGAAAGTTGACTTATGATCAGGCACCAAATAGGGAGTAGTACCCAAAGGCTCACATTTAGGCAAGCAAAACTTTCCAATTACCTGTCACTACTTGCTTTCCTCCTTGTTAAGTTCTTTATAGTTTATAGTTCTGTTTTGTAAGCATGTATGGCTTATAGATCAGAAAGGAGGTATCTGAGGATTATAACTCAAGATTCTCACTGTCTCCAGAAAGAATAGATATGAGAAGGATAGTGAGAGGGAAGAACCATGGGTGGTGAATATATACAACAAAAATCATGGAGAAAAGCATTTCTTGAATAATTATATGCCAAGTGTGGTACTGGGATAAAATGCAACCTCACTGCTTTATTTGACCATAATACAACAATAGAGGTATTATTCCTAAATGTACTCCATTCTCTATCCTTTGGTCATTAGGTATGGAACAAAGGACAGAAAAACAACCTCTGTGGGAAAGAAGAAATCTTACCAAACACATTACACAAATTTCACTCATCTTGATGTTTTGATCTGTGAGTCTATGGAGGAGAATAATTGCCTGAAGGAAAAAATAGGCAGTAGCACCAGTATAGTTTTCCCATAGCTTATGATTAAATAGGCCATCTTTGAAAATGCAATCTCACTATGAAGATCATGTTGAACTATTAGGAAAGGGGAAGTCAGTGATAAGATGTATGATGACTGTAGCCCATGTTCTCTGGCCACATACTAGCCCTTTGGTTTGCTATTATAGCCTTCACTTCTAGTGTACAGATTTTACAAGGGGCCACAAGCAAGTTTGTTTTACCATATTGATTTTTTTCTCTTTCTTTTTTCACTCTTTATTACAAGGATGGCTTACTGGGAAGAAGAGGATGGAAGTATACATTTAGAAATGAAGGTAATATAAAAACAAAAGATAGCAATAAAATTGATATAAAAAGTGAACTTACTTCTGGTTTAATCAAAATAAAAATAGGTTGACTTTTTTTGTTTCTACTTGTGTGACTTTGGATAAGTCATTTAAACCCTCTGGCCTCAATTTTTCTCATTTAAAAGGATTAGATTGGATTAGATAATATGTAAGGGCCTTTTTATTTCTAAATCCTATGATACTGTTATTCTGCTTGTTCCCATAAAATGAAATCTTTTGTGACTGGAAATTTCATTGTCTAGAGCTTTCAAAGAAGCCACACATTTACCTATGCTTTCAGAATATAAGCTAATGCATGGATGGACAAATAGTTTCTGGCTGATTCTATCATCTTTTTGAACTTTCACTGACAGATCATTTTAGAGTTTGAAAATAGTAAAGCTACTTTACTCCTTGACACCTGGAGAACATATCCTGAAGGATATTTTTACCATTCACCTGTTTCCCAAGTGCACCTCACTGATTCAATCTATGAATCATGGTGTTATTCAGAATATGAAATGTCATGGGGGAGATACGATGTGCAAATTGATGCATTGGTCAATTGGTGTAGTCAGAAGCTATGACCTCTGGAACAACCACTCCTCTAGAGAAAAGGGAGATGACTAAAACAGTAGGAAGTATTAGGTATAGGTTATGCCCTTGTCTCATCATTGACCAACCTCTGTCTTGATATTTTTATACACAAATTTCTGAGCTGCTTGACTTTTCGGCTTTAGATAAATACCACTTAATATAGAGGTGTATATGACCATTCATCTATATAAAAGATAACTACAGTAAGGCCCCAAAACAGGAATAGAAGGAAAGATACCTCAGGGAACCTGGACCACCAAATGTGATGGCTTCCTCCTCCAAA
Source organism: Gracilinanus agilis (assembly GCF_016433145.1). NCBI lineage: Eukaryota > Metazoa > Chordata > Mammalia > Didelphimorphia > Didelphidae > Gracilinanus > Gracilinanus agilis. The sequence continues at coordinate 609,048,395 of NC_058131.1, read as the reverse complement.
AATCGTTGCCTAGTTATTCTCTTGCTTTTGGTCCCAGCATGCCACTGCTGAATAATAGGACAGTTTTAGAAATACTAGGAGCTATTCATTGCTCATCCTTTCCTTAAGTAGTTAAATTATACCAAATAGGTATGGACTTGGAGCAAAACTTGACTGTCTCTATTCCATGCCTTTGTGTCATTGGTTCTCTTGTTCATCTTGCTACTAATGATGGGAAATAGTGAATCCTATATAGTGAATAGCTTAATATTGCTAATTCAATTAATTCTGTTCAGAGGCAAGCATTAAGGAAAGCTTAAAGAAAATTATAGCTTGATGTCACATTGTAGTGATGATTCTTTCTTTTGGTGGTGAAGACTTTGTATGCTTTAATTCTTCCAATGAACACTCTACCACCAATTCTTGAAAGTGAACAATCCTATTCCTTCACATCCCGACCACAATAAGAATAGATATGAGATAAACATTTTTGCACAATCTGACAAGAAGGTGACTTTCTTCCATTTTTCTAATGATATAGAAGTCAAATGTATTTTGAATGTTGATGACAAGACAAAGGACACCAACGGCAATTCTAGTTCTCACTGCTTCTCACATAGATATCAGACGTAGCCAATATGAGAGAATAGTGAATGACATCCCTATTCTCCAACCAATGTTATTCTTCAATTTTGATGGCACTTTTCTTGACTCACTTTCACCTTTGTCAAATCTCACATGTCATACTCCTCCCCCACCACATTCGTAACACTAAACCATAATCTCCTTGAAGGCAGAAATTATAATTTTTAATCTTTGTAGCTAGTATCTAGATACTTCCTAAACTGCTGGTATGTATATGCCAGTATATTACAGTATCTAGACATGTCCTTGCATCTAGGAGGTACCTATTAAGTGTTTATCAAATTAAAAGTATTATCATCTGCATAAAACCCTTCCTTATGCCCAAAGACCTTGGGATTTTTCCCAGCACAATATAGAAGACTTCTTTAGGGTTTATAAGGGAATATACTTTCTCTCCCTTAAAAGATAATCAGCCCTGCCATAGCAAGTATTATGAGCCAGCCTTAAGTATAAGCAAAGAAGCCCCACTTCTTCTAGCTTTTCTGAGCTGACTGATGGCAGTTCCAGTGTGGGAGAGAGCCCAAGGTTCTTGTTGGTGCTCCTGGCAGCTCAACTGCCCTGCCTTCTTGATAATAGTTCCAGCAACAGAAAAGATACCCTTTAAGAAGGGAGAGAAAACCCCCTGAGAAAAGGCTATTTCAATTTTTATTTCAACAAATTATTTTATGAAATAACACATAAAAATAGCTATGTTACACTGACCAGGAAGTTATAGCTATTATGGGCATTCCCCAAGCTAGAAGCTTGCCTGGAGGACATACTTATCTGGGGACATTTAAAAGGAAACATGGAATTGGACATGAGGTTACCTAAGTGGAGCTCTGGGCTTTTTGATAAAAAGACAAGAGGAAAGAGTATCTTACTAGTACACCTTCTACCATCTGAGCAGGACTAGGAGACTTGGTCCAATTATGATCTATAGAGGAAGTCTTCCCTTATACTTGTAAGAAGTGGGGAGAGAAGCAAATTAAATTAATTCATCTGAAATGTTCTTGAGAAAGAGAAGAGATGAAGATTGTCTGGACCAGAGATCTGTGCTGAATGCAATCTGTCAATGGCACCTCTACTTCTGGAGAGAGATAAGCAGAGGTGCTCTGAATGTTTGTGTCACCACCAAAAGACTGGACAGGGACACACTGGTAACCTTTGCTGAGTGAAAAAGCCTTAGGGCTAACACCTTGCCAGTTCCTAGTAGAATGTAGGGGTGTGAGGACTGAGGAACCCCTGGGAATTTGGGGTTCTCGCCTGCTGTATGGAGTAGAGAGGGATGGGAATTATTGCCTGGCTGGAAGAGGATTGAGAGATGTACATGCTGCGCTCATTGGTTCTATTTATTTTCTTAATTTCTATTATTCTGCTTAAAAGTTTATATGTTTTGTAAATGAATAAATGAAGCACACTGCCAGTGATGTAATGAAGGGGAGAAGCCAGTCAGATAAGGATTAGAATCACAAGATTTGATTGGATAATACACATATATAGCACTAGACCAATAAGAAAACTGATATCATTCACAAAGGGGTGGAGCTAAGGGAAGATGCAACTGTCTGGGAGCAAGATATATTTTACTAGTGGGGGGTTCAGGAAGCATATTCTGATACTGGACAAAATGCATGACAGGTGAAGACAAATGCTTGATCAACATCATCTAGTCTTTACTATTGAATACTGTCAGGCACTGCTCACTAAGGGCCTCTACTATATTTCTCACCACCTCTCTGAAAAAAAACAAATACCTAAAGAGAAAACTAATAATCAGGTACTTTTGTAAAAAGACAAGTTCCATATGAAAAAGAATGCTATCCACCTCCAGAGAAAGAACTATTGGAGAAGAAATGAAGATGAAAGCATACAATTTTTCACTTGTTTATTTGGGTATATGTTTTGAGGTTTCAGTTTTATAAGATTATTCACCTTCAAAAATGAATAATATGAAAATGTTTTACATGATAATTCATATATAATGTATTGATTGTATGCACAACAAGATAAATACATGTATAGCAGTTTGAATTGTCTGCCAGCTCTGGGAGGGGGAGGGAATAAGGAAGGGAGACAATTTGGATCATGTAACTTTGGAAAACTTATATGGAAATTCTTTATTACAAGTAGTTGGTAAAAAAAATTTTTTTAAATGAAGGGAAACAAGAGAGACATACACATACACACACAGAGAAGGCAAGTTCCATGATTACTGATACTTCGAAGTATGCCCAACTAGCCTTAAGTACATGACCTATATCTCCATTTATTGGTAATTATTTAGCACTTAACAATGTCTGATGTTTATAATGATTACACTGAATCATCAGAAAAGGTCAAATGATGTATATTATATTCATTATTTGTATTCCCATCATTTAGCACAGTGTCTGGCATATAATAAGTATTTTTTTTTTAATTTTAAACCCTTAACTTCTGTGTATTGACTTATAGGTGGAAGAATTGGTAAGGGTAGGCAATGGGGGTCAAGTGACTTGCCCAGGGTCACACAGCTGGGAAGTGTCTGAGGCCGGATTTGAACCTAGGACCTCCCGTCTCTAGGCCTAGCTCTCAATCCACTGAGCTACCCAGCTGCCCCTGCATATAATAAGTATTACATGGCCCTTGTCTGACTGATCTACACAACTTTGAAGTAGGAACTATGATCATCTGCACCCTATACAGATGGTGAAGATAAGACTTGGAGAGGCTAAATGAAAAGGATACCTAGCTAATAGTAGTCTGAAGCATGATTTTATCCATGACTGTAAATCCAGAATTCTATTGGTGGTGCCACACTGCCTCCCAGATCGATATTCTTAGTAATTCTTAGATCTATTAGTGGACTAGAAGGCCAAAGAATGCAGTATTCATATTAGGAAACAAAAAAGACATAACAAAAGCTGGATGCTGTCCTTATGTATTCAAAGCATCTGCAAAGTGATGTTTTCCATTCTTGTTTTTCTTGAATACCAGATTGTACCATGTGTGTAAGTCCTCCAGAGGTTGAGTTTCAGTCATACCATGGTTGAACTTGGTTGGCCAAATAAATCAGAGATCAGAGTAGTAGGTAGATGTAAATTCCAAATGGTACCTCTATAAAGATTTTAGTAATCACCAAAAAAAAAAATGAAAGTTATCATTATTCTTTCAAAGAGAATTTAGAGGGTTAGAATACCAGAATGAACCACAATATGGGTGATTTTTAAAAATGAAGTCCCAGAGCATTGAATTTTCCCTCATTTTCCAAAATATGAAGAATTTGGAAAAATCTAAGTGAACTGATGAGATAAAATAGGCAAAAGTAGGAAAATGCTATATAGTACACAATGACTGCAACAATGAAAATGTGCAAAAAAAAATCATCAACCAAAAATAAATAGAATATTATAGGATTCTGACTGTTATTGGCTCAAGGGAAGAGTTGAGTAAGTATATGTCTCTCCACTAAAGAGCTGAGAAAGTATGAGATGGAATATTTTATCTACTGTCAGTCCCAGCCATGTGTTGTTTTGCTGAACTTCTGTTCTTTTCTCTTAAATTTTTTTGTTACAATGGATGGCTTAGAATACGTAAGGGAGGAAGGAATATATTTGAAAATAAATATGATTTAAAAATAGAAAACACCAATAAAAATAAAACAAAATTAGATTTTAGTGCCCCTCTTCCCTTTTACTATCCCCTGTCATCACTTTCAGTGATATCAACATCCATGTTGATTATTTTTCTAACACCACAGCCTAGAGCACTGAAAGACTAAGTAACTTGCCCATAGTCACACAGTCAGTACAAATCAGAGTTTGGCCTTGAACTTGGGTATTTCTGACTATGAAACTAGCTCTCATCCAGTATTACATGATGCTTTTCATCAAAAAGGGACAATTGGGACATTTTTTTCAAAATGTTAAACCCAAAGTTGGGAACAACTGATCGCAAACTCCTCATTTTAGAGAGGAAGAAATTAAGTCAGGTGGATAAGTAACTGAGCCATGATTTGAATGCAGATTCCATGAATTTAAATCTAGTGTTTCATTTTTTATAACATGCTATTATCATGTGGGCAGATAATTCTGTAGTGATAGGACATTAAACCACACTTCCCTTTCCACCTCAGCTGGAAGATTAAAAAAAAAAAAGCACAAATTGTCAAACTAATATTACAATTGGAACCTTAAGGCTGCCTAATTCTCTACACTCTTTCTAGTGCCAGTGTAGTATATAATTAGTGGTAAAAATATTGGACCTAGACTCAGAGATGTCTGGATTTGGATCCTAGCTAGATGACACAATGCTAGACCTGGGGTCAGGAAGACCTGATTTAAATCCAAATGTAGACACTAGTTGTGTGACCTTTGGCAAATCCCTTTACCTCAGTATGCCTCAGTGACCTCCTTGTAAAATGGTGCATAATAGCACCTTCTTTCCAGGGTTTTGTCAAGCACTTTGTAAACATTGCAACATAATATAAATGCTGGCTAGCTACAACACTTACTAGATAAAAGTCCTCAAGAAAATCAGCCTCTTTGAGTCTCCATTTTCTAATTTATCATGTGAATCATTATACTTGTATTATCTACTTCATAAAGCTATTGTGAGGAATGTGTTTTTAAACCTATAAAAGCGAGATATCATAATAAAATTCAGCCTACTCATAACTTTCCTCTTCTCTCATCAATTGATGCCTCCAGCTTTCTTTCCCCCATTCCCCTCCTCAATGTTTTTTTTCATTCGTATTATCTCTACTTAATACCCTAGTTACAATTCCCATCCTATACAATTTATTATCACATCTTCTTTTTTTTAATTTTATCTTCTGTCTTAGAATAGATATTAAGTATTAGTTCTAAAGCAGAAGAGTGGTAAGGGCTGACATTAGGAGTTATGTGAGTCATCCAGGGTCACACAGCTAGGAGGTGTCTCAGGCCAGTTTTGAACCAGGACTCTAGGCTTTACTCTCTATCCACTGAACAACCTGGTTGACCTAAAATTCCTATCTTCTTAATCCTATTTCTTTCAATCCATTACCTCCCTATTAATTCATTGCATTGTATTATTTGTAAGTGTTCTCTTATAAACAAACTCCCATATCTTTGGATTTTCCCTCAAAAATACTCTTTTTTTAAACTGAAACCCACATTTCCGCTCATAGTACAATATCTCTGTCACCCTTTTCAGCAGTGACTGCTCCTTTTTCCAATCCCCAACTCAAACAAGTTGGAAGCAATTTCACTAATGCATCCATTCCATACATTGAGGCAGCATACCTATATTTCCCAGAACTGAGAAAGAGGCTTGATGACTCATGGAACTGATACTAAGACACTGAAGCCTGCCTCTTTGACTTACTATGTTGAATAGTAGAAGACAGAACAGGAACTGGAAAGAAAACTGTAACTCCCGTCCCAAAGCGCATTGGTATGGAATTCGATTTTTGGTGAAGATGAATGTCATGCTCTACATGAAAGTTGAGGCAGGCCTGGAGGGATGGAAAGATAGGAAGATGGAGGAGGTCAACCCTGCTTCAGGTTGCTAAAATAAAAAATTCTGGGAAGAAGTCAGTGTGAGTGGAACTGGAAGTCTCCATCACATCCCTAACCCTAGCTTGCTATACTGGAGTCTTTGAGGGAACTTCCCCTTAGGGGAGGTCTAAAACTGTTGACTGAGCTGAGTTATCTGACTCCTAATGGGAGAGCTCCTTGACTCTATTTTGCCTGTTTTACTACCAATTTGGATAATTTTTTTTTGATATAAGAATTGATTGGGGCCAATCAATCAATTAATTAACAAATATTTGTGAAGCAAACATTTTGTGCTAGACACCAGGCTAGGCATTAAGGATAAGAAGATGAAAATGAAACAGTCCTCTCCTCAAAGAATTTCCCTTCTATTAGGGGAAATAATGTTACTCATAAAGGTTAAAATAAAGTATATGTAAAACAAATAAGTGATCATTTCAGGGGATGTGACATGAGTCAAGAAGTGGAGCCAACTTGTTCCTTCCTCCCTATTGCTGCTTCCAGATCATTTTTTTTCTGCCAGCATCATATCTCACAGTGTTTGACACATAGTAAATATTTTATAAATGCTTCTTGATTGATTGATGTCCTTGTCATATGATTATATCACCCTCTCTTCATCTTCTTCACTGTACTGTTTTGACTTTCATCCATCTTCCCAATTTTCTTAATGCTTTTAAGGCCCTTCTCATTGTTTTTCATTTCAATGCATCCCTTGGCATCATCTTTGATGAAATTAGCATTCATTTAGATGAATTTTATCCTACACTAACTTCACAGTTCCTCAACTTTCTCAATTTTCAGAAGCCTTTGTCTGCTCCTTCAACTACCTGCCTAGATGTACAGAATAGTCAATGCTCACACAGAGTTGCTGTCCCTCTAAGATTTTGAACTCTCAAAATACCCTTTGTGACTTTAACTCCTTGCCTTCTTTGTCTCCCTCTTTTTTATGATTACTGAACATGCCTTTTATCCTTATCACAGTCTCAGTGCTGTGACCTTTCCCTAATCACCTAGTTATCTACAGAATAACTCTGGGCATTTATGTAGAATTTTCATGCTTTTCACAAACAACTGCATTTGAGCCTCCCAACATCCTCATGAGTTAGTTACTATTGGGATTATTTTAAAGATAAGATAATTAAAATCAGAGGAGGAAAATGACTTGCCTTTGGCCACACTGCTAATAAGTATAATAGGCAGGGTTTGATTCTAGATCTTCCTCCCTCCAAATAAAAGTACTCCATCCTGGGGCAGCTGGGTAGCTCAGTGGAGTGAGAGTCAGGCCTAGAGACGGGAGGTCCTAGGTTCAAATCCAGCCTCAGACACTTCCCAGCTGTGTGACCCTGGGCAAGTCACTTGACCCCCACTGCCTACCCTTACCACTCTTCCACCTATAAGTCAATACACAGAAGTTAAGGGTTTAAAATACAAAAAAAAAAAATACTCCATCCTTTATCCAACAATGTGGCTCTAAAAGTGAAAGGGACCTCAGAGGTTATCTTGTCCAATTGATACCATTATTACATTTCTGATTTCATTTGCTTCTTTCCAAGCTTTGTCACATATTTCAACTGTGCAATCATAGCCATCTAAAAATTCCTTTACTCCTTGTACTACCTATTTATCATTACTACTATAAAGAGATGCTTATTTCCACATGTATGGATTTGGGCAATCTAATAAGGGGAAGGTCTCAAAAGAGAATTAGATGGCTCAGTAGATATAGTGCTCATGTCAGCAAGTCTCATGTCAGCAAGACCAGAGTTCAAATCCAGCCTCAGAGATTTACTAACTGTGTGATCCTGAGCAAGTTATTTACTTAATCTACTGGAGAAGGAAATGGTAAATCACCAGTTTCTTTGACAAGAAAATTCTATGGACAGTATGATCCATGGGGTCACCAAAGGTTGGGAATGACTGAACAAGTGCAATGAGGGGATGGTCTCAAAAGCACACTATCAAACACAGCCAACTTCATCACTGCCTCATGTTTACAGATTCATGAACAGCTGCCTGTTCATGAAGGTCCCTCAATGCTACTTTTTACCTGTAGGAGCACACAAACCAACATCTTCTAACCAGAGGCCTTTTCTAGGTACACATATACAGGATTATCTGTCCCAGACTCCAGCTGGCAGTGGCATGAGCCCACAAGGGGACACATAAAACTCCCACAAATGAAAATCTAGGAAAGGCACTCCCAGATGGCTGTAGTTAATAAGGATTCCCTGGGGTTGTAGTTCTGAACAACTCAGACTAGGCAAAGGCACAGCAATAATGCTGCAAATAATTCCCTCTAGCATATAAAAGGGTACATCTGTTATTAATGAACAGCTGACCAGCAAAACAACTGCCTCTTTTGGTGACCTTTACATGTATGCATATATGTAAGCCAATAAATGGGTGCCAAGGAAAGAAACAATGAGCAAAATGTTGAAAGTGACAAGAGTGGCAAAGAAAAATACTACACATGAAAGGAGAGTTCAATAACCATGGATTTGGAGCTGGAAGGAACTTGAGATTGTCTAGTCCAATCTACTTATTTCCTGGATGAGGAAACTGAGGCATAACATGGTTATGTAATTTTCTCTAAGTCATAAAAGTAGTACACGATAGAACTGAGATTCAAAACTAAATCCTCTGGCTCAAAAATTAGAACTCTCTCTACTATACCATATTGCTGTTTTCTGTTCATGCTTTTCCATTCTCTGCTTTTGCTAATCTCAACTCCGCATAATCCTTGCAGTCTATTTTCTCTGGTCCAGCTCCCAGGTTACTGAGTATTGTTAGAGAAAGTCACAGCACCATGCTGCTTTGGTTGACTAAAAATCCATGTTATGTAAGCTAAGCTAGGTCCTTACTTCCGCTAATCAATTTTTTAATTGATCTCTTCTTGACTTCCTAGCACATCCTCCACAATAATTATTCCAAATCTTTTCCAAACCCCTCATCTTCCCCTTTCATAGAAAGTAACTTACTTCTCTACTTTACTGAGAAGTTCAAGATCATCTCACATGAGCTATGGTCAAATAGGACTGAAACCAGAATATTGTCCTTAGACTTGTACAGGGGCTTGTTTGTTTTTTTTGAATCCACACCTTAGTTTTCGCTTTTTCCTATGCTCTCTTCCACCCTCACCTTCATCATAGCCTTGGTTTTTAAAAATCTTGCTCATCCTACAAAATTTAACACAGATGTCCCCTCTTCTAGAAAGCCTTCTAACCAGCAAAAATTAATTTTTCTTCATTCTGACTTTGAATCACATGTGTATACAAATACCTACTTTATAGTCTCAATGTGTTCTGCATGCATTATATGTCTGTGTATATAGCATTATAGTTATGGTTCAGTATATGTGCAGTATACATGTATGTATATTGTCATATACATAGAATTTCCTGTGCTAAACTGTAAACACCATGAGGGCAGAATGCATGACTTGATAATATTTTTGCCTCCTCTCAGTGCCTAGCACAGTGCCAACTGCATATCAGACACTATGCTAAACATCAGAAATGCAATTGTTCTGGCCTCCATGTAGCTTACATTTTATCAGGTAGGCTATATAAATACAGATAAGTATAAAAAATGAATAATAAAAAGAAATTTTTGTGGAGAGCGGCAATGTAAGGATATTGGGAAGTATATTTTATTCCTTTTCTCTATTCATAGAGCCACCACTCTATTTATTTCCTTATTTTCTCACTCCTAGATTATTGTGATAGCTTTCAAATCAGACTCCCTTCTTCAAGTCTTTCCCCATTCCAACCCTTCCCCCCCCCCCCCCATGTATTTGCCAAAGTGATTTTCCTAAAGAGCAGGTCTGGGGGAAGCTAGGTGGCTCAGGGGAGAGAGAGCTCAGCCTAGAGACAGAAGATTTTTGGTTTCAAATCTGACCTCCATCACTTCTTGGCCTTTTGGCTAAGATTAAGTGTAGTGTCAAATCTGGCCTCAGACACTTGCTAGCTGTGTGACCTTGGGCAAGTCACTTACCCCCCATTGCTTAGCCCTTATCGCTCTTCTGCCTTGGAACCAATACATAGTATTCATTCTTAGATGGAAGGTAAGGGTTTAAAAAAAAAGAATCTGGTCTCATCATGTCACCCTCAACTCAATAAACTCCAAATTGTTCCCTATTACTTCTAGGATCAAATGCAAAATTTAGCACTTAAAGGTCTTCATGACCTGGCCCCTTTTTGTCTCTCCAGACTTCTTACACATTACTCTTTTCCATTTTAAGATCCAGCCATATTGTTTATTTATTTGATTGTTTTCCACACAGGAAACTCCAGCTCTCATCTTCTGGCATTTGTACTAAATTTCCTTCCCTGCCTGAAATGCTGTTGCTAATTACTCCTAGAAACTCTGGTTCCCTTTTGCACACAGCTTTGGACCCTCTTCTGTACAAGCTCCTTCTTGATCCACCCACCTATCTCCCAATCCCTTCCCTGCCCAAGAGTAGCTTCTCTCTACTTTTGTATGTATCTTGTAGTTGTTTGTTTGTTTGTTTTTTAAATTTATATGTAGTATGTCTCCTCCCTTGGAATATAAGCTTCTTAAGGGTAGGGACTTATTTGTTTTGTTTTGTTTTTATCTCACGGCCTTAGCACAGTGCCTGGCACATAGTAAGTGCTTAATAAACTCTTACTGATTGATTGATGTCTCTTGTCACAGTCTTTTAATTCCCCTTCCTTCAGATAGAACTCTCCCCCATACCAAAAAAAATCCCCAAAACATTAATTAAGCAAAACTATCTGCTACGATGCCTGCATATATCAATATGCACAATATTCTGTTCTAGTTGTCTTTCACTTCTTTAGTGTGAGGAGGAAGAAAAACAAGAAATGAAGTGAGTAGAAAGGGCAAAAATGAAGATGAAAAGAAAATGATTGTTAGACCACTACCCCCCAAGAAAAGGGAGAAGGGAAATTTATCAAAAATAATCAGTGGGGGCAGCTGGGTAGCTCAGTGGAGTGAGAGTCAGGTCTAGAGGTCCTGGGTTCAAACCCGGCCTCAGCCACTTCCCAGCTGTGTGACCCTGGGCAAGTCACTTGACCCCCATTGCCCACCCTTACCAATCTTCCATCTATAAGACAATACACCAAAGTACAAGGGTTTAAAAAAAAAATCAGTGGTTGTAACAACTAAATAACATGGTCTTTCCATGAACAATTGTCATATTACAACTCATTAACACATTAGTAAGCCATTTGCTTGTGTGCTTTATAAAAGCAGGTGTTGTTTGGGTGTGTGTTGGGGGAAGTATTTTATTTCAAAACAAAATGCATCAATAAATTGAAAAGATATTGGACTATCAATAATATGGAAATAGGTTTTAATCGATGATACATGTAAAACCCAATGGAATTGTGCATCAGCTACAGTGGGATGGAGGAATTTGGGGGAGAGGTAAAGAACATGAAACATGTAACTATGGGAAAATATTCAAAATAAAAATAAAAAAGGAAAAAAAAACAGAATGGTCTACATTTTTAAAAAAACAGATTGGATGAGAAAATTTGATATGGAAAGGAAGGTCATTGAAAGAGCGTATTCATTCTTTCATTCATTCAAAAATCATTTAAGTACCTGTTATTGATTGTTAAGTGAAATTTAAATTCCTTTGCTTGGCACTCAAAGCTCTCCACTATCTGGTGCCATATTACATTTTACAGGTCTAATCTAATTCTATGGACTCTATACTCTAGCCAAGTGGATGATTCACTGACCCTTGAATGTATTCTTCATTTCTTATTCTTTCTTTTCCTTTTCTGTGATGTTCTCTGTTCCTAGATATTCCCAATTTCTCTTTGCCTGGTTAATCTTTTATCTTTCTTTTAAAGACAAATTCAGGTTCAACACTATTTATGAAAGCTTTCTCTTTTTCTCCTAGTTAGTAACAAATGATCTCCACCTTCTTTCCCACCTTCCACCCTAAAACACTCAGACTTCATATAATACTTTGCTTATACTTCTCTTATAACTGGAGTACTGTTGCAAAGTGGTTGTGGAGTTAGGGACTATGTTAGTGAGACACTCCCCAGACTGAGGAAAGTATAGCCCATGGTGATGATGGATCCCTCAGCATGGCCTAATTAGAAGGAATGATTTGTGGGGTGGCAATGCCACAGGACACCATAACTTCTAGTATATGTGGCAGGAAGGTTAACTTGAAAAGGGAAGGGGAATGGAAACAAATAGTTGTGGGATGAGATAACAGCTGTTGTTCATGCCTCCTTCAGTCCCAGCTTGAAGACACTGAATTTTTACTTTTTTCTCTCCCTTCTGGGCTGTGTAGAGAAATCAAGAGGATAGCTTTGCTGAGCATGGCCAAAGAGAAGGGGATTTCTGAGATCCCTGCTGGCTAATTCTGGGTGAATTCATGGCCCAGAGTTTCAGGGATCCTCTGTAAGTCAAGCTCAACGCTCTCCCATTGTGTATAGCCTCCAGAAAGTGCCATGATTGAATGACTTAGCTATTCTCCACAAAAGGTTTATGATGAAAAATGCTATCCACCTCCAGAGACAGAACTGATGGAGTTTGACTGTAGATCAAAGCATACTATTTTTTACTTTCTTTATTTTGGGGGGGGTTTTTTGCCTGTGTTTTTTTCACAATATGACTAATATGGAAATATGTTTTGCATAACTACACATGTATAATCTACATCAAATTGCCTGCCTTCTCAATGATGGGGAAGGGAAGAAGGAAGAGAATTTGGAACTCAAAAGTTGTTTAAAATGAATGTTAAAAATAGTTTTTATATGGAATTGAAAAAAATATTTAACTTTGAAAAAAGGAAGTGTCATGATTGACTAAGGAAATCCTTCATTTGAGAAACTAATAAGAAACCACTGAGTTTCATAGTGTCTGCTAGGGAAAGACAAGAGAATGAACCAAGAAAAGAAGCTTCACTCTAGAGGACAGGGACTGAGATTTGTTGCTATTTCTACTCTTGTGCCTGCTACTGACATTATCATGCTTTTACTGATTAAAATATTTTGTTTTCACTATCATAAGAGGTCCAGGTGATTTGTCAACAAAAGCTGGAACTAATAGGAAGGAGAAATTTCCCAGTGAATGAGAGTGGAGCCAATGAGGGTGTTTTGAATTTAAGAATAACAATAAAGGAGAGATTTCCCATAAACCTCAAGAAATGGTTACATTTGTGGGAGCTTATTCCCAATAACATTTTTTTATGTTGTGGGTTTTATTTTTGAAAACCTAGTTGAGTACTTCTAGTATCTTTGAATATTCTAAGGTAAGTAGACAAGAGTGCTGAACTTAGAGTCAGAAAGATCTAAATTCAAATCCAATCTCAGACACTTACTAGTTGTGCGACCCTGAACAAATAATTAAATCTTTCTTGGCCTCAGTTTCCTTATCAATAAAATGGAAATAATAAAAGTTCCTACCTACATGGTATTATTGTAAAGATCAACTAAGGAGCAGCTAGTTGGCTCAGCAGATAGGACTCCAAGCCTGGAGATGGGAAGTCCTAGATTCAAAGCTGGACTCAGATACTTCCTAGCTGTGTGACCAGGGCAGGTCACTTAACCCTAGTTGCTTAGCCCTTACCACTCTTCTACCTTGGAATAGATACTCAGAAATGATTCTAAGATAGAAGATAAAGGTTTTTTAAAGAAAAGATCAAACTAGGTGCCCTATGTGAAAGATATATCCTGAAGTACCATAGAACTACTAGCTGTTATTATTATCATGAACAATATATTCTCTCCCTCAGTTGGACTCATTTTCCTCCACTGTAAAATGGGATCATAATAGCACCTATTTTTCAGGGTTATTGTGAGGGTAAAAATAGGATATTTGAAAAAGAGCTTTCTAAATTTTAAATCATTATGTAAATGCCATTATTATTGTTGTTGTTTAAGTTGCAAGGTATTTTCCTTTGGCACAGTAAGATTCATTAAAGATTTTTCCATTCCCCCTTTTTCCCTTGGCTATAGTTGACAGCTTAAAGGGTTTTTTGTTGTTGTTGTTGTTTCCCACTGGAACCTTTTCTAGAATGAACTATATGCTTTGAATTTGATGTGCATTTATATAAGTATTGACACTGTTGCACTGCTGTAACATTTTATAACTAAAATCAGAATTCTAACATTACCAAGGCTACCTTATCCCTAGACAACTGGAATGGATCCAAATTAGTGATAGGTCATCATCAAGGACTTTTAGTTTTGGAGCTTCCTGTTGACCATGCATGATGTTGTGGACAATTTGAAAAGATTTCAATATAAGATGTATGAGATGGAAAGACAAAGCATTGTTCATATTCTGGAAGTCATGGTTGACCATTGCATTGATTGAGAAAAGTTTTTCAAAGTTGTTTTTCTTTACAATGTTGTAGTCATATAAGTTGTTATATTAATTCTTCTCCATTCACTTTACATCAATTTGTATGTATCTTCCCAGGTTTCTCTGAAATTCTCCCTTTTGTCATTTTTTTTACATTTTAGTAATATTCCATTATAGTCATATACCATAATCTGTCCAGCTCTTCCCCAAATGATGGTCACCTCCCTTGTTTTCAGTTCTTTGCTATAACAAAAAGAGCTTTTTATGAATGTTTTTGTAAATGTGAATATTTTTCTTCTTTTTTGGATGTCTTTGGGGGTGTAGGCTTAGAATTAATTGCTGTATCAATGGATATGCACAGTTCAGTGACCTTTTAGCCATATTTCAAAATTGATTTGAAGAATGATTGGACTAATTACAGCTCACCAGTAGCATACTAATGTGCTTTCCTTTCTTGGAACCCTTCCAACAACTGACATTTTACTTTTTGATCATTTCCCCCTCAATCTGATGGGTGTGTGGAACCTCAGAGCTGTTTAAATTTACTTTTCTCTAATTATTTGGGGCATTTTTCTATGTTAATTGATAGCTTGGATTTCTTTGAAAACTACTTACTCATATTCTTTGATCATTGAAGAATTGCTGTCATTCTTATTACTTGAATCAGAACCTTACATATGTTGGATATCAGAACTTTATCAGTAAAACTAGATAAGATTCTTTCCATCTATTTTTTCCTCTTCTAATTTTAACTGCATTGATTTTGTTTGTGCTAAAACATTATTTTTTTAAAACCCTTACCTTCTGTCTTAGAATCAATACTGTGTATGGGTTCTAAGGCAGAAGAGTGGTAAGGGCTAGGCAATGGGGATTAAGTGACTTGCCCAGGGTCACACAGCTGGTAAGTGTCTGAGGCCAGATAAAACATCAATTTTATGCAATGAAATTGTATATTTTATCTTCTATGATTCTCTCTCCCTTTTCTGGTCATGAAGTTTCCCCCTGTTTATAGTTGTAAAAGATATTTTCTCCCTTGCTCCTTTACTTTATTTATAATGTAATTTTTTATAAGTAGGTCATGTATCCATTTGGATATTATTGTTTTATACTGTGTGACATTTTGGTCTAGTGTTAATTTCTTCTGGTCTTTTTTCCAGTTTTCCCAGCAGATTTTGTTAAATAGTGAATCTTATCCTAAGAGATGTGGTCTTTGGGTTTACTGAACCCTAACTTATTATGTTTGTTTTCTCCTGACTGTTGTGTACATACTCTGTTCCTTTGTATGACCTCTATTTTTTAGCTAGTTCCAAATAATTTTGATAGGTTATTGCTTGCAGAATAGTTTGAAAATGGGTATTGTTAAGTCTCCTCTCTTTTTTCATCATTCTCTTGAAATTCTTGACCTATTTTTGTCTCTCCAGGTGAATCTTGTGATTCTCTCCCCCCCCCCCAACTCTTGATCTTTTATGGTATTGAATAAGTAAATTAATTCACGTAATATCAGCATTTTAATCATGTTCATATGACCAAACCATGAATAATTCATATACTTCCACTTTTGTAGGTATGTAATTCTATAAATATTGTTTGGATGTATTCATATAGTTCCTTTGTATGTTTTGGTAGATGGACTGCCAAATATATATTTTTATATTCAATAGATATTTTGAATGGGAATTCTATTTCTCTCTCTTCCTCCAGGATTTTATTGGTAGTATACCGAAAGACATGCTTTTTGTCAATTTATTTTATATTCTGCTATTATTCTGGAATTTTTATAGAGGCAACTTGTAGCATAGTGGATAATGCTATATCTGGAATCAGGAAGAAGAGTTGAAATATAGTCTCAGACACTTAATAGCTGTATGACTCTTGACTAGTCATTTAATCTCTATTTGCCTGAGTCTTTTCAAATTCAGGGTTGTTGTAAAGATCGAATGAGACAATATTCGTAAAAAAGCACTTAGCAGAGTACCTGACACATAGTAGTGTTGTGAGAATTACTTAGTTATTAGCTTAGTATCAGTATTCCTGTTAGGTCTAATACTGATACTAAGCTAATAACTAAGTAATCCTCACAACAGTAGTCATGATATAAATCCTTATCTACTATCCCCTCAATTCCCTTATTATTTGTTTCAATGATTTTTTACTTGACTCTTGGATTTTCTGGGTAGATCTTCATGTAGGCAAAATGGTGATTTTGTTTTCCCTTGTCTATGCTTATTTCCTTTACTTCTTTTTCTTGTCTTCTTGCTATAGCTAGCATTCCTAATACTATGTTAAATAATAATGATGACAATAGAATTTTTTCATATTTGATATTCTTATAAAATCTTTTAGTTTTTCTCCATTTAATATAATGTTGGTTTTACACAAGTAAGATTTACCATATTGCAGGAAAGGTTCATTTATTTCTATTCTTTTTAATGATTTTAAAAAATTGTCAAAATCATTTTCTGCTTTTCTCTACCTATTGATATAATCAGACTATTTTGATTATTTTTATTTTTAGGATGGTCTATTTATAGCTTTCCTAATATTGATTTTTGGAATTCCTATTTTAGTATTTATTTGGAGTTTTAGAATTTGTTTGTCTTTAGTATAGTTGCATGCCCAATTCATTGAACTATTCTTTCTCATTATTGTTGGTGTAAGTGTTTAGAGATGCAAATTTTCCTTTCTGGAATGCTTGGTTTGTTGTGTCATTTTTGTCATGATCTTTGATAAAATGTTCTATTGTTTCTATGACTTGTTCTTGGACACATAAATGCATTATGATTAAATCATTTTGCCTCTAATTCTTTTCTCAAAATTGTTTTGTTAAATATAGTTTAAATTGCTCAATATTTATTTTGTATTTGTAAGAGTTTTTTTATCCCAGTATATGGCTAGTAATTACTAAATTATCATATCTAACTTGTCTAAAATTCTATGAAGGACTTTAATTTTGTTTATTTTTATGTTAGATTTGTTTAAGTCTGAAAGACATATGCTGAGGCCCTATAATTTTATAGTTCTACTATTATCTCCTCCCATAAGTCAGTTAACTTTTTCTTTAAGGATTTAGATATTATGCTATTCAATGAACACATATGCATACATGTGTATCCTATTGAAATGAATTCATTATCTATGATCCTTTAAGTATAATGTTGTTTCCCTGCTTATTTCTTTTAATCATGTCAGTTTTTATTGTTGCCTTCCCTGAGATCATGGTTGCTACTTTCTGATCTTTAGAATTCACCAAAAGCATAATAAATTCTGCTCCATTCCCTTTAAACTCTGTGTGAATCTTTCAGTTTTGAGTCGAAATATTTCTTGTAAACTACATATTGTTGGATTTTGCTTTCTAATACATTGTGCTATCCTTTTTCCATTTTATAGGTGAGTTTGTCCTATTCACCTTTATGGTTATGGTTTTTTTTAAACCCTTAACTTCTGTGTATTGGCTCATTGGTGGAAGAGTGGTAAGGGTGGACAATGGGGGTCAAGTGACTTGCCCAGGGTCACACAGCTGGGAAGTGTCTGAGGTCAGATTTGAACCTAGGACCTCCCTTTTCTAGGGCTGACTCTCAATCCACTGAGCTACCCAGCTGCCCCTATGGTTATGTTTTAAATTGTGTATTGCCATATTCAAACTCTGGAAGTTGGGAGTCTCACCTTGATTGACAGGTGAAGATAGTTGGAGACATCGGAATGTTCCCAGAGGCCTAGAGGACAAGAAGAAAGGCAGTTGGCCAGAGGATATAAATACCTTGGCAGCTTCCCGCTGGGACCCTTTTGGCTTTTGGCTTTGGCTTTGGCTTTGCCTTGGCTTTTGGTTTAAGAGCCCTGACCTGAAACCCTTGCCTTAAACATTTATCTGATCTTGGACATTGACTGACCTGTGGATCTGATTGTGGATCCTCTGTTTCTATCTGAATTCCCCCAAGATATTTAGGCATCTAAACCATCTCTAGATATTTAGGTATCCCAGGCCCCAGGGGGAGGGCAGGGGGAGGAGGGGAGGGACTGGGATTTCCTGAAGGCTGTAGAATTGGCATAACAATTGGCAGTTAGAAGCTGAGAGGGATCATCAATATCTGCATCAACTAAGCAGAATGCTTACTCTGGTTTGGCTGTGGCCAGGCTGAGCCAGAGGAGGTGAAGAACAAGAGCTCCAGCATTACTGAAAGGCTACAGTCCTGAGGGATTAGTGTCATAGCTTTAGTGGCAGGGACTCCTATTCCCAATCAGTTCCTGATCATTCCTTTCCCTTATTAACAACATCGATAAAAATTATTAAGTACCTTCCTTGAGTAGTTATTCCATCACAACTCTTCGGAGGGAGCAATGCAGTCAGATGAACATTACCCAAGGCTAATAGAGCCCAATACCAATATCAATCCACCCCAGGTGGAACCTGAAAGGGTTACCCATCCACTGACCTTTAGGGATCCTGCCTGGGCAATTTTATAAAGAAGGGCAGTTATTATAACATCCAGCTGAGTGGCAGGACTCGGGTGTCCCTGCACCAGCAATCAAGGGGAATCCAAAATACAGCTTCCTCAGATTAATATACAGATTAATATAATAACTAGCCTAGTAGTAGTACAAAGATACCATCATAATTTTATAACAGTATATTCCCACTATATCCTCTTATGTTTTTTTCCTCTTCCCCTAACTTCTAGTTATAAATAAGAAGGTAATCAAAGAATGTTTTCAATATCAGTAAATTGTGAGCTTCTGATTCATTGTAACTCTTCTCTGCCTCTTACCTATTATAGATTTTTCCTTTTTTTCTCTCCCTCTAACTTTTTATTCATTATTTACCTCTAAAAATGAATTTTTTTTGCTTGTAACTAATCACTCCTCTTTTTGCTCTCTTAACTCTTGCTGCCCCTCTCCATATTCTTACCGGCCTCCCCGTTCTGTTTGATTTTTTTTAAATGAAATTCTATGTGTGCAAGTGTGTATTCAACCAGCCTTTATTCAGTCTGGATGAAAATGAGGTTCATGTAAGGTCCACTTCTTACTACCTCTTCCTACATATTTTTAGTGTCCTTTTCTTTTATGCCAATTTTGTGAAATAGTAAGTTCTTCTCCTTTTTTCACCCATTATTCACAAATGTATTCCTTTCCTTTTTCCTTTTCTTTTTAAACTTACAATTAATAAAACAGGGGAGAAAATCTATACATTTTCTTTATCTTTAACTACAGTTGTGTCATTTGATGGCATTATTGGGGCAACTAGGCAGCATGATGGATAGAGCACCAGGCCTGGAGTCAGGAGGACCAGGGTTCAAATTTGGCCTCAGACACTTCCTAGCTCTGTGACCCTAGGCAAGTCACTTAACTGGAGTTCCATTGTCACTCTTCTGTCTTATAATTGACACTAAGACAGAAGGTAAGAGTTAATTCTCCCCCTCTTAGAATTTAAATATATCATCAATATATGGTCCTTTCTAGCTGTTCCAAAGTATATAACTTTCTAACTTTCTCTTGACTTGTGTTTGCATTTAAAATATCCTTTGTTAGTTATGGCTTTTTGTATCAGGAATGCTTGAAAGGCCTCTATTTCACTAAATATCAATTATTCTCATGTAGGATTATACTCAATTTTGCTGGGGATATTATTTTGGCTTGTAACCTTTTATATTTTGTTTTTTATAATGTTATTTCCAGCTCTTCTTTACTTCAAAGTCATAACTTCCTAGAGTTCTGTGAGCTTTACTGTGGTTCCTTAGTATTTGAATTCTTTCTGTTTGCTTAAAGTATTTTTCTTTACCTGGAACCTCTGGACTGTGGCTCTGACAGATTTGGGAGTTTTCATTCTGAAGTTTCTTTCAGACATATGATTTATCACTTGTTTATTTGGGTACTTGATTTGAGGTTTGGGTTTTATAAGATTATTCTCTTACAAAAATGAATAATATCGAAATATATTTTGAGTGAAAATACATGTATAACCCAGTGGAATTTCTTGTCAACTCTGGGATGGGAGAGGGAAGAGGGGAAGAAGACAAAATGAATCATGTAACTTTGGAAAACATGTGTAAATTTTATATTGAAATAAAATAAAGATTACAATTAAAAATAAAATAAAATGAAGTTTCAGGAGGAAATCAATGAATTCTTTCTATTTTGACTTTTCTCTCTGATTCTAATGGATCTGAATAGTTATTTATTTTTTATTTCTTAGAATATGATATCCAGAATTTTTTTTGTCCTGGTTTTTTGGAGGTCAAATGATTCTTGGTTTCTCTCTCCTAGACATGTTTTTTAGATCAGTTATTTGTTCATAGGAGGAGCTACCTTGCATATTCTTCTATTTTCTCAGCATTTTGATTTTGATTTAATATTTCTTGTCTCATAAACTCATTTATCACCATTTGACCCATATTAGTTTTTAGGTTGTTTTTTTCTTTTCTGAGCACCTCTTGTAAGAAACTTTTAAGTTCTCTTTCTAATTCTTTTGCCCTTAAGCTCTCATCTAATTTATAATAATATTCTTTTATATCTTTTTTTATCTGATCCATGAATTTTAATAAACCTTGTGGGCTAGTCAAATCTTGACCTGAGGATTTGTTCATAATGACTATGTTATTAGTGTCCTCTTTAGGCTTGTGCCTTAGAAGTCCCTGGATAGATAACATTTCTGTATCACTTTGTTTACAAATATTTCAAGATTTCTTTGCTGAATTGGGACTCCCACCCATCCCACCCCTACTTAGGGTTAGCCTCCTACACACTTGGTTGGGTGGTGGGCCCATGTTTAGACTCAGTTTGCATTGTCTGAAACCCTGGCCCTGGCCCTCTCCTCCACTGGTGTCTGTTATACACAAATTGCTGGCTGGAACCAGGCTCATCTGTATCTGGAGCTCTTTAGAGCTGTCAAACATGGATCAGTTCTGAGGCTGCAAACTTTCAGGATGAGTGGACTGATTGTTGCCTTCTCACTAGCGTTGCTGGCTCCCAGGATGTTTAACTAGCATAAGACCTTCTCCCTGGAGCACTCTGGTGTTAGGGGGTGCACTTGACTGCACGGAGACTCCTTGGCTTGTGAGGCTATGAAAGCTGGAAGGTTTCCCACTGCTGAACTTGACTCACCCTTACTCCTCTGCTTGGCCTCCACTTCTTTGGGCTTATAAGCTTCAAAGTGTCCCCCTTTTCAGACTTAGACTGTAAAAAGATATTTACTAAAAGTTTCTATTTCCCAATCATTATTTACTCTGGAGCTTTTTTGTTTTTTCTTTTCTGAGCTATATACATTTAGGTTGGTCAGCTTCTATTCTCCCTTTGGGCTATCACCTACCTTTTTTTTTTCTTAAACCCTTACTTTCTGTCTTAGTAACAACTCTGAGAAGGTCTAGGGCTAGGCTATCAGGGTTAACTGACTTGCCTAGGGTCACACAGCTAGGAAGTGGCCATATTTGGACCCAAGTCTTCCTGACCACGAGCCTGATGCTCTATCTACTGAGCTACCTAATTACCCCTTGGGCTAGCATCTTGACTAGAAGTTTATTCTTTTTGTCTCAGTTATATGCTGTATTCCTCCAGCCTGGATAGACTATCAGTCATCTTTATCTGTTGGAAGTTCTATTTATTCTTCTAGGTCCCATTCAAATACAACAATTTTCATGACATTTCCCTTAATTTCCATTCTTTCTCTTGGTGTGTCTCTCTTCTCCTTTAAATTGAGAGAAGGGAAAGTGTAAATATTTTATCTCTTTACTTCAGGAAGCTTCCAATGCAGAAACTCCCTCCACTGATACAATTATGTAACAGTAACTTTATAATCTTGGAGAGTTGACTCGGGCCTGGGGGTTAAATGGTTTGCTTGTAATTGCACAGGTAGTATATGTCAAGAGGCTGTCCTTGGAGCTGAGTCTTCTAGATTCCATTCCTGGTCCTTTATCTATTATTTCTCATCATCTCTGTTTTTTATAGAGTCTGCTATGTATCAGTTACTAAGATGCTAAGTGCTGGGGATCTAAATACAGGGAAAAGGAAGGAAGGAAGGAAGGAAGGAAGGAAGGAAGGAAGGAAGGAAGGAAGAAATGTGGGAGAAGGAAGGAAAGAAGGAAGAAAGAAAGAAAGAAAGAAAAGAAGGAAGGAAGGAAGGAAAAAGAAAGAAAGAAAGAAAGAAAGGAAGAAAGAAAGGAAGAAAAGAGAAAGAAACAAAGAAATGAAGGAAGGAAGGAAAGAAAG
>NC_058131.1:608982582-609020856 GCF_016433145.1 Gracilinanus agilis | reverse complement strand
GAAGGAAGGAAGGAAGGAAGGAAGGAAGGAAGGGAGGGAGGGAGGGAGGGAGGGAGGGAGGGATTGTTAGAGATAGAAATAAGAAGGGATATTACCAAGAAGGGAGACAATCTTTGCAAAGGCAAAGAGGCAGGTAAAGGAATGCTAAGCTACAGTGAATGGTAAATAGACCAGTTTGGTAGAAGATAGACTACATGAAGATTAACCTAGAAAGGAAGATTGGAGCCAAACTGTGTAAGTCTAGAAATGTCAAGCTAAGACAACAGTTTTGTGAGCAGAGGAATGATATGGACAGATGAGCTTTTAGAGGATTGTTTTGGTAGCTGTGTGAAAGATTGGAAGTCAGAAATCCAATTAGAGGCTGTTGTAAAAGCCCAGGGAAGAGGTGATAAGGGTTGAATCAGTGTGGTGGCCATATGAATGGAGAGAAAAGGGACAAACTGGAGATACATCTTGGGTGCAGAACTGACAAAACTTGGCAATTTATGATTTATCCAATGCGAGGAGGGAGGAGAAGGAAGAGTTAAGGTGTAACTCTAATATTGTAAACTTGAGTAAATTAGAAGGGTGGTGATACCTTCAATAGAAATATAAAAGTCTGGAAGAGGAGTAAGTTTAAAGAAGAGTAATAATAAGTTTTATTTTAATCTTGTTGGGTTTCAGATACCTACAAGACATCCAGATGGAGATATTCAATAGGCATTTGATGATGAATTAAAGAATATCCTATGTGGTACTTCCTGGCTGTATGATTGGTAGGTGATTTCAGAGAAGAAGGGATCTATATGATTTGGGTTGCTTAGATAAGAAGACATCATGAGAAGGGGGCAGCTGGGTGGCTCAGTGGATTGAGAGCCAGGCCTAGAAACAGGAGATCCTGGGTTCAAATCTGACCTCAGATACTTCCTAGCTTTGTGACTCTGGGCAAGTCACTTAACCCCCATTGCCTAGTTCTTACCACTCTTCTGCCTTGGAATCAATACACAGTATTGTACTGTATTGTGCATTGTATTAATTCCAAGACAGAAGGTAAAGGTTAAAAAAAAGACATTATGGGGAGTGAGGGAGTGATCAACTTGAGTTGATCCTTGAAGGATGGGTAGGCTGCACATAGATGAAGGGGATCAAAGGGACTATTACTAAAGGATAAATAGTAATCCTAGATAAAGGCATCAAGGTAACAATGGGCATGATGTTCATAGAAGATATGGAGGAAACTACCCCGAGTATACTAAGGAACAGCAGAACCTTAGAATCTTGGGTAGCTAAGTGGCACAGTGGATAGAGCACTGGACCTGGAGTAGGAAGGTCTGAGTTTGAATCTAGACTCAGAAATTTACTCAGTGGCCCTAGGCAAGTCACTTAACCTTGTTTGCCTCAATTTCCTTATCTGTAAAATGAGCTAGAGAAGGAAATGGCAAATCACTCCAGTATCTTTGTGAAGAAAACTCCAAATTGGGGTCACAAAAATCAGACACACTGAACAATAACAACAAGGATAGTTATCTGAAATGACTGAATAACAACAGGAATCTCAGTGGATGTGTTTCAGAAAAAAAAACCCACCAAAAAGCTAATCTATTGACAACCAAACATTTCCTTACATACCTTCTATACTCTTTTCGTAGCCCCCAAACCATCTGTTAGAGTCCAATTTTCTTCCTTATATTTGAATGCCATGCAGACAAAATGGTTCCTAATATCATAAAATTCTAGACTACACGATAAACATTATCTCTGCAGGTGGAGAACAACCCTGCTGAGAAAAGAAAAGCTTTGCTTCTTTACATATTTTCTCTAAGGAAATTTTGTAAAGGCATCATCTGAAAAGCAAGCCAAAGTTATAGTGAGAGAAGCAATTTGAGAATTGACAGAAGCATAATTTTCTTGTGATATTAATGACTTGAGTCCAAAAAAGATTTCATCTCATAAATACTAAGGAAAAATATTTCTCTCCCGTGTCTCATATTATATTAATAGAAACAGTTTCTTAGATAGGATTTAATGGAAAGTTATACCTTGAAGTGGACAGCAAAACATATTTATTAAGAAAGCTTTTTTAACTTCACTTTTACTTGTGATGAATGAGTTGGAAGCCAGGGTTAGGAAAGCCACTAACATTTCACATATCTTCTCCTAGTTAGGCATCACTGTTGCCCTTCCTTGACATAAACTGTAAAATTTCATCTCATTTGGCAGGTTTGGGATTTGAAGTAATGATTGCCTATACTTGGGAGCAAAGGATCACTCTACTTCTCCCACACTTAGTAGGATGAAGGAAGGGAGTATATCCCATAAGTGAATTCAGACTCCTTTTTCTAACTTGGAAATGAGATTGATAAGTAATCATGGCAATAAATAGATGCCCATTTTATTGGATTTCTTAGAAATTTTTAAGTAAGATTGAATCAGAATGTTTACTAGGAAAATTAACACCTTACTTTTTCATTGGACTGATAGTGGCTGTTAAAGATATCACTTGAGATCAACAGTAAATAGCATGAGTGCTTTTTTTCTTGCTGTGATTAAAGAGATTTCTGCCTGTCAAAAAAGAAATTGCATTCTGTATTGGAATCTAAAACCCAGCCTTAAGAACTCATATTTAGAATTTTCCATAATGCATGAATGTTCTCTTAGGAACTGGTTCTCCTCTTGCGTTCTGGATGGTGAAAAGAGGGCTCTTGAAGCATCTTACTAGATTTTTTGTATCTGGCCAGTCTTATAACTAGTTTCATATCTAATGAAATGATAAAGGAGTATTGAAAGAAGTGAGAAAGCTAGGACTAGAATAATCCACTGCTCCCAACTCACAAAGTTCCCTTGGCAAAGCAAATGAGGCCCAGGAGATCACAATGTACAAATATGAAGCTGACTTCTATTCCCCTTTTGAAAGGGTTACTAATTGCTCCTTGTAACAAAAATTGATCTTTTTAATACTAATATTCTCTGGGTTAGCTATGTGGCTCAGTGGATAGGGTTTCAGACCTGGAGATGGGAGGATCTAGGTTCATATATGGTTTCAGACACTTCCTAGATGTGTGACCCTGGGCAAGTCACTTAACCTCAATTACTTAGCTCTTACTACTCTTCTGCCTTGGAATTGAAACTTAGTATTGATTCTAAGACAGAAGTAGGGGTTATTAAAAAATACTAATATTCTTCTAGTGTTGCTACATGGCTATGAATCATGAGATACCCCATTTCCCAAAGAATCCAAATTTCAGGTGACCCAAAGACATTGCAGGATATATGTAGGCTAGAGAATATTGTTAGGGATAACATGTTCAAGAAACATCACAAACAATATCATACAGAAAATGAATGATTGGAAAAGGATGTGAGCAGGTCAAGTAGCTAGAGAAAGGGAAAACAGATAGATATTATAAAGTCACTTGTAGAAAAGTCTTCAGATTCAGGATGGATAACTCTAGGGCAAATTTTTGGAAGGACATCGAAAGAATTGCATAGAATTAAAAGGCATGGTTTGGTCATGATCTATACCACCAGAGAGTTCACATTGAGGAGACCACAAAACCATTGAAGTACCAAAGGGGACATTTTTAGATAAAGTAAAATAATTGCCTCTCCCACTCCACCCCGAATGTCCTCATTCCAAAATAGAACTGAGAGGAAGCATAGATACCCAAGATTCAGATAACTGCCGAGGACAAAATCTGATACCAGTATATGGTATCTGCACATAGCACTAGCAACTGGGCCAACAAGTCTAGTTTCCCATTGTAGGCAGAAGGAACAGATCTAGAGCAAAGCCTCACTGCATGAAGGGTTTGTGCCCACTCTCTGCACCCACCCCCTCACATTTTCACCCGTCAGGGAACACCCACGCCATCTCATTCTCTCAAGCCAGCTCCTAACATAGGACCACTGAAAAACATCTCTGTCCTACTCACTCTGTGTTCTCAGGTGAATGTACAAGTTCTATACTCACACCCACCTGTTCTGACTCATACACACACACTCACACACACACACACACACACACACACACACACACACCAACAACACACTCTTCTCCAACTGTTAATTTCCCTTTCATCCAACTCACAGATAATAGCAGGCTAGTCTCCCAGACCAGTGGCTGACATTCACTAGCAATCAAGCTACTTCTTGGAGCTCCTCTATATTCCTGAATAATTGGAGAATGTCCAGGCTTCCCATGGGACAGGTCCCTGCCATGGTGTGAAATTCAGAAAATCTTCCCTCCTGCTACACCCCTGTGTCTTTCTCCCTCCCATGACACAGCTATTAAAGTTCCTAACAATTTATACTTGGATCTCAAGAAAGCATCTGAAAATCTATGATGATACCTTTGTTGTAGAAATAGAAGAGCATAGTTTAGAAGACAGTATGGCTAAATGGATTTATAGGTAGTTGAACAACTGTACTCAAAGTGAACTAATGAATGGAAATCAATATAAAGGGAAGGTTTCATTACCATGCCTTGGAGCAGTGGTATAAAACTCAGATAGAACTAGATCCTGGCAGGCTTCATATTGACTTAGAAAACCACAAATTAACATTATCTATGTTGCATTATACTTTTATTTATTCTATTAAACATTTCTTAGTTACATTTTAATTAGGTTCCAGCTATACTCAGGGAGATTTGCTGGTTGTTTGAAGACTAGGGACTATGAGTTTGACACCTCTGCTGTAAGGTACTATCTTTTTTCCTATTCTGGCTAACATTTTTAGTTTGACCTTGAATTAAATGATAGGAAGCATGCTTATCAAATTTCCAAATAATCCAACATTTGGAGGCATACTTAAAATATTAAATGATAGAATCAGGATCCACCTACAGAATGGGGGAGGTATGGTTCGTGTAAATTCATGTGAAAAATACTTGAGAATTTTAGTTAGCTGTATTTTCAATCAGGAGCAGCTAGGTGGTTCAGTGGAGTCAGGAAGACTAATCTTCTTAAGGTCAATTCTGACTGAAGTCACATATTAGCTGTGTGACCTTGGGCAAGTCGTGTAACCCAGTTTGCTTCAGTTTCCTCATCTGTAAAATGACCTGGAGAAGGAAATGGCACATCACTACAATATTGCCAAGAAAACCCCAAATGGGATCATATAGAGTTAGACACAACTGAAGGACTGAATAACAAAAAAAAACATTCAGTAAATCAACAAAGTGATACAGTGATTAAAAATATCCATCTCCTGTTCCCTCCCCCAAATCTAACTAAAGTTAAGGTTGAGTTACTAGAAGAATTACTAGAAGTGGAGACCTACTATTTCACTTTATTCTATGCTGGTTGGATGATATTGGTAGTATTGTACTTAGTTCTGGCCATCATATTTTAACAAGCATGAGCATGTTCAGAGGGTGACCTGACCAAGATAAGTCATGGTAGAATCATATATTTTCAGGTTTGAATGCAAAAAATGATTCTCCAGAGCCACTACTCCCAATGCAATGGATTTTTAATGCCTTTTCTAGTGTTGCTGAGAAGTTCCTATCAATATCCATCCTAATCAGAACCACAAATATTTAGAACTGGAAATCACAGTAAGGATAATCTGGTCAAATGCACCCATTTTACAGATCAGGAAACTAGTTCCCAGAGCAGCCAAATAAATTGCCCAAGTGACACGAAGGAATAGCGGTAGATCCAGAACTGGAATGCAGGTGTTTAGGCTTCAATATTCCTATATCTCTTAGCATAGTGCCTGGTACACAGTAAGTGCATAATAAATGGCCCTTAACCCTCCTCCATTTCTCTTTCTTTCCTTTCAAATCCAGGGCTCAGTCCATTCTACTAAATCTATCAAAGTTTGTTTTAATAACTCTTATGGTTAATGGTAGGAATTTAGAGAATATAATTAGTTAAGACTATCAGTAGATTTTTCAGCCTAAGAATAGAAAGGAGTTTACTAATGCTTGTAGATGTTTATGTTCTTCCCCACCCCAAATTTACTTTTAATTAGTTTGTATAAGTTTTTACTCTCAGAATTAAACTACTTGAGTATAGGGACTGGTCTGATTTTTAAAAAAAATCTTTTGTTTTTGTTTCATCTTTTGGTTTCAATGTCTAGTACACTGACTTGCTGTATAATTGAATTAAATTGATCCACACAGGACTCATTATGGCAAGATATGTTTAGTATAATCCATGGCTTCACACCCCCAAGATCTGGGTTTATATGATCCAAATTCAATCTCAGGAGTTTCTCTGGAAAATCTTATCTCTTCTGTTGGGTTTCCCAAATGAGCAAGAGAGAAATCTCAGAAAATAACTTGTCAAAGTGTCTATAAGTGTGGGTAACTTGCATGCAAACACTCCAGATAATAACACATAACTATATTCAAGGTTCCATCCCACAGAAAATAAAAGTAACATGACAAATTCATGGCATTCAATAAATAATCATTATAATTCTTAGTGAAACATCCACATTGTAGTGAGTCCCTCCACCCAATAAGCTATATTGACTATAAGACTTATAGTATACCCTAAAGGTTTACACTGCCCATGAAAGGGGGGTGGGAAATACCTTATGAATGTTAGAGAAGAATCATCTGCATACTTCTTACATGCTATTGAACCCTAGGCACTTTATCAACCTTGGTTCAGAGTCATAGTATTCCTGAGTGTTTCAACTTCTCATGGAAGGAGAAGAAACTTGGTGTTCTTATAGAAAGAAAAACCTTGACTTTGAAATAAATTTTATTTTCAGGACTTGACCTTCCCCAGAATAGAAGTAAAGGGATTTGCAGGATAAAAATAAATAGGGGACACGGTCATTCCACCTGATATAAGTAACACAATTCCCATCAGATCTGTACTATCGGAATAACTGTTGGAATAGTGGAGGTCAAAGTCCAGATTTTGCTCCTCTACATCCTGATTCAATCTCCATGTCTCCAAATTCAAGGACTGTGTGCTCAAAAATTACTTTAGGAACTTTTTTCATTCATTCAGAAATTGGGTATTAAGGAATTCTAATCTTTGTTTCAGAAGGCTGGGGCTCAGTCACTCCCACCATTCAGACAGATGGTTGTGCTATCCCCAGCTACCATCTCTTTAGGCAAGGAGCTCTGTATTTTCAGAACTTAACCTTCTCCTGGAATAGAAATGCAAATGGTCATACTTTACCTCTGCTCTCTACTAGGCACTAAAGTTTGCTTTCAGTTCTCTGGTTTTAGTTCTCTCTGGTCCTCTCTTTCTGATTCTGGTAAATCTGCTTGTCCCCTTTTAAGTTTTATTACTATTGGGTCATCATGAACCACAAGAGTCCTAGTCAATTCAATTTTCTCCATGCTGAGATGTAACCACATCTTTAATGAGATATGAATGAGTGGACAAGTACCTAAGTCTAGGGTACTTCACATCAGTGGAGTGTTCTTCATCATCTCAATATATCATTGGATATGTCCATATAAGAGGTGTCATCAAAGTCCTTTCATCTACCGAAAAAATCTATGTGGATGTTTTGTACATATCTAAGGGTCTTTTCCTAATCAAAGTCTTTCCTGTGTAATCAAAGTCCCCCTCTGATGGCATCATTCTTCTGCTTTAATTGAATTTATCTGACTCCCCTGATCAACTTTATTAGTAACATAATCTTTTGGGCTGAACCACCCCAACATGTGTAGTGGAGGAGCAAATTAATCCCTTTGACCCTATAGCCACTGAAGATTGACTACCTAGAAACAGAGAATTTTAATATTTTACTAATGTCTGCTTCTAGACTTTCATACCTATGACTGTGGACGTCACTGTGAATTCCAACCTATCTCTGTTCAGTGATATATTAATAGTCAGTTCTTAAAGCCAAATATTTCAGTTCACCATTAAGTTACTGGCATCTTATTATCAAATGAACTGGCTTTAAAGTCTATTTTTAATTTAGTATCATTACAAATATATAAGCACTGAGCTGGAGCCCACCAGGGAGGAGGAAAGTCGGAGGGCCAAAACGGACCTGGCGAAGATCTGCCGAAAACGAAACAAGGACCATCGGAATGACATGGGCCCAGTTGGGGGAAGATGCCCAGAACAGAGTCCGTTGGCGTGAGATGGTTGCGGCCCTATGCTCCTCAGGGAGTCAACAGGAATAATAATAATAAATAATACAAATATATAATCCTCTAGAAACACCTGTTCAGGACCTCTTTTCAGTTTCCTCACAGTAGAATCTGTCAATGAAGAGTCAACTCTAGCAAATTCTCATAATGAAAAGATTCCCACCCCCACCCCAACTCAAAGTGTATTGATTCCTTTTGATTTTATATCACATTCACTTCCAAATATCCTCTGGCTTCTACCCAGAAAATCTTCCCTTGGACAAAGACTAAATAAAAAAACAAAGCCAAACAGCACACTTATTGTATCTGATAGAAAGTGTAATATTGTATTCCAATAGTCCTTCAAGTCTTTAATGAAAAAAGATAAGTGCATTTTTCCATTATTTTTCTAAGGTCTCTCTTGGTTATTATAAGTACACAACATTCATTTCATTTTATATTTTATTCATTCATTCCATCTTTTCATTTACATAGTAGTAGTAGTAGTAGTAATGATTTAGATTATTTTCCCCATTTTGCTTTTTTCACTCCATATAAATCACGTCATGATAATCTGATTTCCTCTTGTTTGTAGTTTCTTATGGTGCAATAATATTCCATCAGAAGGACTTTTAATATGAGTTCTCTGACAGACTGAATCTACTGCACAAGGACCAATATAACCAAATACAGAGAATTTCATCATCATTAGGATTATATAATGAATTATTTGGCCATGATAACTATTAAACAAAATAAAATATAAGCCACCCTTTTCATCCTGTGGACCCTCTACTGTTCCTACAGTGATTGTGGTAGAATGACAGAAAGGCCTTATCATCCCTCAAATGTAGAGGAATCCTAGTTGAGTTAAAGAGATTATTTAGCAAAAGAGAAAGTATAGACATGCATGTTAGAGACCGTGCAGAGTGAAGATTCCACAGCCTGAGAGGGGTGTAGACATTTATGCTTTCAAACCACAGAGAGTAGTTTGGGGAGGAGTTGGGGTGAAGAATGGGCAGTCTCTTCCAGGAAGAGGTGGAACAAAGAAGTGGGATGTTTCAGGAACTTTAGTAGCAACAGCTGATCACAAGTTTGGTTTCAGTTGTCTTGGGTTGCCTCAAGTAGAATTTGTCTTGTTTTGTTTTTTAATGTTATTTAATTGATTTTTTTCCCATGGTTACATGATTTATGTTCTTTCCCTCCCCTTCTCCCAACCCCCTCCCCTAGCCAAAGCACAATTCCACTGGGTTTTATCCGTGTCACTCAAGTAGAATTTGTGATGGACAGTTCAGCAAAGCATCTGGGAGAGAAAAAAGAATTTAGCAAAGATGTTTGGGTAATGAACAAAACTTCCAGCTCACTGCAGGCTCCTAGGTGGCTCTTTACTACGAACAGGCTTGTTGCGTGCCTTGTGCATCTGTATACTAAGGTAGCTCATGGAAAACAGACATTAGCTTCAGGACTATTTTGAAAATGTATATATATGAACTTTAATATTTGTTTAGACGACTCTTTCTAGAAGATTGCACATAAAAGAGAGAAGAGATGGCATTTGGATAGGATGGTAGGATCAAGTGAAATTTTTTAAGGAAATCTTTCCCAGAGAGAAATTTAGGGAAGTTTGTAGGTAGCAGAGAAAGAGACAATGCAATGGATAAAGAGAGACTGAAGATGAGAGAAAGAGAGGGAATAGAAGGGAGAAAATCCTGAAAGATATAGAAGGAGACCAAGAGCACAAATAGAAGAGTTGTTCCTAGTAAAGAGAAGGGCCTCTTCATCAAAGCCTGGGACAAAGAGAAAGGGGAATGAGTACTTGCAGGGATTTGAACAGCAAAGGGGGAAAGAAAAGGGATCCTGTTTCTATATATTCTCAGTAAAGTAGGAGGCAAAGTTATCTTCTGAGGGGTCATAAGAGAAGGTGGCAAAAAGGAAAGTGTGGAATAGGTGCTGTGAAGAAAGTGATAGTCAATCATAGACAAATGTAAGTATTTCTCTGTAATTAGCAAGGGTTCTTCTTAGATCCTCCTCTCCCCATCACATTCTTCTACACCTTATGTAGAAGAATAACTTGTCCAGTAGGAGATACTGCTGTGCCCAGCAGAGATTAGGCCCAGAGAGTCCAACTATAGAAACAAATTGAATTCTAGAGAGGATCAGGCCCAGCCTAGGGAGACCTGCCCAGCAGAGACCAAAGCTATGCCCAGGGGCAAGAGTGTGAAGACACCATGAGAAAAGCCACTGGGGCCCTGTAGAGCCAGAGTTTTAAGTTGTCTTGGCCACACATGCTCCCTATGAGCATACCCACTCTTCTAATTGATGATGTATGTATACATATCTCAGGTTACTATTTACTAAACATTGACTGTGTTTAGAATTGAGAATACGGAAAAAAAAAAAGCTAGAACAGAAAATTTCCCTCAAGGAATTTACATTCTAATGGAGATGACAACATGGACATAGCCAGGCAAATACAAGAAACACCCAGAGTAAACACAAATTAACCTTAAAGGAAAAGGTACTTGAAGCTTGGTAGGGAGGAGTCTAAGGAAAAGCCTCCTGCAGGTTGTTTGGGCAAGACTAGAAGAAAGTCAGTGATTTTAAGGGAGGAGCTGGGGGTAGGGTAGAGAATGGGGCAAAGGGAGGAAAGCTGTGTAGATCCCAGCCAAGCAAAGATATAGAAAAAGGAGATAGGGAAGTACTATAGGGAAAAGGCTTACTACTGCATGGTACATTGGAAAGAGTGATGGCTTGGGAGTCAAAGAACTTGGGTTCAAAATTTGGTTTCACTACTTACTACTTGTGTGACTTAACTTCTCAAGACAAAAAATATTTAACTAAACAAATGCATAAAAAAGATTGTGTGCAAGAATACAAACTCTACATTGTTTACTATTTGTTAAACATATGTAAGTTATACATATATGCTAATATAAACATCCTCTGCTTTTGAATTCCCTTTGGTTTTGGTTTATTTTATACTCTTTTCTCTTGATTTTGTGGCTCTTATTTTTTTAAACGTAATCCTGGTATGTATCAGTATTATTATTCTCTTTTAGTCTCTTCATATATTTCCCTTACTTTCTTTATATTTCCAATGTTTGTCATTACAATAACATAATATAATCCATTACATTAAAAGTTTACAATCTATTCAGCCATTTCCCCTATTCATTGCATTTGTATTATTTCGTTATTTTGTCACAATGAACAAAACTTCTATGAATATTTTTGTACAAATACAGCTTTTGACCCTCTCAAAAGTATCCTTAGGGCCTATCCTAGTAATGGGATCTTTAGATCAATGAGCATGAACAGTTTTACAGCTCTTAATGTATAATTCCATTTTATATTCTAAAAAAATTTCACAACTGCTCTAGAAATGTAGTATTAAGCCTGCTTTTCCATGTTCCTATCAGCATTTAATATGATCACTTTAGCCCATCTGGTTCTTAGTTAATATATATTACCAGGGCCATGTTTTGCTAGATTGGTCCCTAGGCAGCAGACCTAAACTGTTGCTAGGACCTTACTCTTTCCAAAACAAATCTTTCCAACTTAGGCATACCTGCTGGAACCTTTGTTCTAGTGCCACAACTTCTCAGGGATGCAGGATTACCCACATAATATGAGTGTTAAGGTAAAACTTTGCAGAATATTTATATGCTCTAAGTCATTATGTCTCTTCTCAGGCTTGGATCAACTACTAACCTCATCCAGGTGTGTGGAGGCTCTCTAGATATCTGTCTTATTTATCTTATCCAAATTCTATTCATCTCTAACTTCTCTCATTTTATTTTTGGTTTAATTGATCTAATTCTGAGATGGGAAGATTAAAGTCCACCTCTATAATTATTTTTAGCCTAATTAAGACAAATGATTTCCAAAATTTGTGCAAGATGTACTAATGACAAATGATACTGTGATTCCCTGTGCTGACATTCTTCATGAAGAGCCCACAGAAAATGTAAATGTATGTATGAACTTTTTTTTTGCAAGATTCCAGCAGAGTAGCAGTTCTCTTTAATCACCAGGTAAAAATAGGGGTTTAGTGAAAGGATGCTGGTCCAGTGTCAAAGGTCCTGATGGGTTTGAATTCTGGTCCTGCCAGATAACTGTGTGATCTTGGCCAAGAAATTTAATTTTGAGTAGCTTAATTTTCCTTATCCACTAGATGAGGGAGTAGGACAAGAAGACCTTTAAGATTTCTTACAGCTTTAATCACATGTAGTCCATCTTCATTTACACACTATAGCCACTAGATAGTTCCCATGAAGGCAAGTCACTCCTTCAGGGGTCCCCCAACCACTTTCTTAGCCAGATCTATTCATTTCCTTAGACCTAGACATCACTAGGGTTAGGAAGCAAGAGATGGTAACAGCATCAACTAAACTAGGAAGAGAACTCAAGTTGATCAGGATTTGTCTGTAGCTCCAGAATGTCTTCCTGTCAATTAGTATTCAGTTCTATACCATCATCTACGCTTTACTCACTTCTCCAAGAATTTCTAAGATTCTGAACTGGGATGGGGCAGGGGAAGAAGGAGTCCCTCTAGCACTGTCCTGGAATGGCCCATCTATTACTGCCAGCTATGCCAGTTGGCTCCCCTTTAGCACAGTGACTGATCATACTTAATAAATGCTTATTAACCAATTGATTTCACTAGAGTTACAAATGTTTCACAATTCTTTCCTGATAAACTTTTTCTAGTCATGTCCTAAAACAAAATCCTCATCTTCCTATCCTGGTGGTTGTCCCTGAGAAGGTAGTGTCTTTTCATTATTCAGTCAAAAATATTTGAGTACATAAACTGCATTAAAACACTTGGTTAGACAGATATGGTAGAAGTTACAAAGATGTGTAAGTGGGGTTGGGAGGCTGGCCAATGAGGCTAGTCTTTGGAACATAGTAGTTTGATAAGCCAACTCTGGAAGTATGTAATGTAATAGAGAGGCCAGCTCTTCCATTCAAAACATATTCCTGAGATTTGGCTTTCATTGGCCAGTCCCCATTATAGATAGGAATATGACATTTTTCTTGCCCTCAGGAACTTTACAATCCATTTTAGCCTGGTTCTGGTGCCTTCAAACTCTTGCATGGCCTCAAATGCCCCCAGTCCCTTAAGATAGAAGGGTCTCATTTGTCAGTTGGAACTAGAAAACACCTAATTCTTGATTGCTGTCTTCTTGGCAAGACAGCAATACACTAAAGAATCACACAAAGAACCACCATGGAATGTAATATTTAACAGTGCATATAAAATAAGGTACTCGTCTGAAAACAGGGAATTTGGCATATGTGAATGGAAATAAGGAAAATTTTGTGAATGAGAGAGATGGTGGTGATTAGGGGACAGACCAAATAAATCAGTCCCTGGAACATATTCATTCTAGATAATTCATCTAGCATTTCCTTCTAGAGAGAAGATACTATTTGGTTAATGAGCACAGCACAGGTAGAAGAGAGCTGAGAGAGAATGGTGGTGGTGTGCTGTGCTAGTTGACTGGAATAATAAAAATAGCAATATTTCTTATTATGGAATAAGGAAAAGATAGCAATAAGAGACAAAATTAGAAAAATGAGTTGGAGTAAGATTGAAGGTCAGAATTGTCAGTAGTGACTAGATTATTTTTTAAACAGAGAAATGATCAAAACTGAATTTAGGCAGAGAACTAAAACATTTTCTTTTCTTTTTTAGCCTAGAGTCTCACTTTAGACTAATTTAAATGTGGACCAAATGAAGCATTTGGTTTATTCACATCTAGATTTGCTTAATTTCCCTCCTCTTGGAGAATGAGTCTTGCCAAATAATTGATACTCTAAAGACACTGCCCCTTAAGAGAGGTTAAGATTTATAATTTGGAATCATAAAGATATCTTATGCTTTAGTCTGAAACTTTTGATATACCAAAGGGCTATCCCATGGAGCCATTACTATTACCAGTTGTAATTACTACTGCTGCTGTTGAACCACTACCACCATCACTATTATCACTACTACTCACTACTACTACCATTACTACTACTACTACTACTACTACTACTACTACTACTACTACTACTACTACTACTACTACTACTACTACTACTACTATTACCACTGCTACTGTTATGCCCAGTTCAAGGATGAGTCCACACCCACAATGTAATAAGCAATAGGAACTTCAATGCTAACTCAGAGTTAGGGTCCAGGACTACTAAAATCACAATTCCTGCCATCATTATTATTGTGACTACTACTCCTATTACTACTACTGCCATCATCACTACCAGCAATAGTTCTATTACTACTTCTCACTACTACTACTACTACTACTACTACTATAACTACCACTATTATTGCTACCACCCCCCATCACCACCACTACTACCTTCATTATTATTACTACTACTATTTTGACAACCATCACTACTACTACCATCTCACCACCACCTTTAAAATAATTAATACTTCTACTGTTGCTACTACTACCAAAACTATTACCACCACTACTACAATCACCACCACCACCACCACTACTCATTAATATTATCACTACTATTACAAGTACTACCACTACTAAAATGATAACATAGCCATGACAATGATGGCTACTACTACTACTACTGCTGCTACCACTACTATTACTATAACCACTACTACCACTCTTACTGTAATACTACTACTAATAATGCTACTACCATCCCTACTACTAATACTATTATTATTGCTGCTACTATTACTATTTCTTCTATTAGCCACTACTACTGCTACTACTACCACTATTACTACTATTACTACTCACTACTACTACTACCATTAATATTACCACCATTAGTACTACAGCCACCACTACATCTATAAACTTAAAATTTAGAAAACAAAAAGTAACAATCATAGGCAGAGTCAGAAAAAGATGAGTGCTCCATATTACAGAGCTTTGGAGGTAAAGAAAAAGATGTTATGGATTCTCTGAACACATACAATCTTCCTAAAAGTATTGTAGACCCTTCTCATGACTATCCACAAGAAAGCTGAAACGGAAGATTGTTTGAGAACTCTCTTTGCTTCTTTTTATAGTTCAGACCATTAGGCAAATCACTTGTGAGCTCTGTGTCTCCAGTTTACTATTTGTTAAGAGGAGACAATGTTTTCCACTTGATAATGGGCTAGGTTTTAATCCTACATAACCATGATAATTACTATACTGCTCTATAACAATAACAGTCAAAAAAGACCTTATAAAAATAAGAGATGCACTTTGGATTTATATAATTGTATTCATCAACGATGTTTACAAACATTTCTCTCCTGTATAGTTTCTTGGAATTTAATATGCTAAGATGACTTTTTGGCATAAGACATTCAGTTAATATAATGCAGTCTTAACTAACAACAAATCTTACTCAAAGCTATCTATCAGCTACTAATTACATTAAATTTTTTGAATATGCCATAAATTTAAGAGTGACCATCCCGATATAACCCCAAATTTTGCAAAGAGAACAAATGACTAGAAATAATTTGATGCCTAATAATCCTGTAAACTTGGACAGTACCTTCCTTTAGAAGACCCCAGAATGCTAATTATACATGGAAGAAAATGCTATCAGCATTTAGTGAAATAAGAAATTGTTGCATTTCTCCAGTATCTGATCATTTATAACATATAGTTCAATACATTCTGACTGTAGATGGTCACAATTGTTCCTAGTCAGTCCTCCTTAAGACTGGTAATATTACCCAAAGTCATCAAAATTACTAAGTAGAGTTGAGGGCAAGTGACTAATGGCTGAAGCCCTCTTACTCACATATGGGGGACAGAACATTCCCTAAGGAAGGAAACATTTTAGAATGGAAAATGAAATTCTGACAGTATGACTCATTGAAACAAGTTCCTAGGTGATCAATGTGCCTGGGTTGCAAAGACGACTTTAATGTACAACATTATCATCACTCAACAGTATAAGAAGGAAAACTGGGCTGATAAATCAATACCCACCTATTCATTTCCTAGAAAGCAGGATTCCAAGGAAGGATAGCTTATACTACTTAGGTGATAAGGTAAAAAGGAATGCTTAAAAAGATACATATACACAAAATACAAGGGAAAGAACAAAGGCTACTGTCAAAGGACCTAGAACAAATTCTGTCTCTGATTCTTATCTTGTTCCTGTGTGATTTTAGAAGTCATTTTACTTCTCTAGTCCTCATTTTCCTTGCCTTTGAAATGGGGGGATTGAAGTATAGGGCCTTTGAGCTCTCTTCTGCCTTCAGATCAAGGTTCCCATGATACTAACAAACAGAAGGGCTTGCTGAGCAGTCTGAAGTCCTTTCTTTCCTTCTTATCGCCTGTCTCAGTCTACCTAGATTTCAACTAGCATACCGGACCCAGTAGAGCAAGTATCTGAGAGTTCTTTCCCTCAAATTTCCTACCAATATTCCCTTTCCATTTCCCATTCCAAGTTGGACTCAGAATCCCATCTTCACCTCTATACTAAGGAACCTAGCACCCCTACTCTAAGCCTAAAATTCTAGCCTTTCCACTAAATGTTTAAAAAAGAGAAACATTGTTGTTTTTAAAGAAGAATTAATAATGATGGAGGAAGGATTGAATACACAGACATACATACCGCATAAATATTTACATATGCTACCACATTTATCTTCATAAACATGTCACCATTGTAAGCTGACATTAAATTTTGTGGGGTGTATTTGTCTTCTAAGTGCTTTTGATTATCTTACTTTGATGATAATATTTTATGTCCCAATAATATTCATTTAGAAATTCCATGTTATACAGTTTTTACTGAGTAATATAATGGATAAGGGTGCTAGATCAAGGTTTAACTTCTAGCTTGTCACTAACTATGTGTATGACCTTGGGGAAGTAATTTCAATTCTCTGGGTTTTGGCTTCTTCATCTTTAAAATGAGGGGGCTGACTTAAAGCATTGGTATCTCAAGTAGAAATGTGGCCACTAATGCAAACAGAAGGATCTCTGCAGGCTGCATATTGACTTCATTTTAAAATGTATTATTATCTATGTTTTAGTGTTTTGAAATTTATTCCTCAATTACATTTTAATTTGGTTTTGGCCACACTCACAAGTGTTGTAAGCAATTGTGACCCAGGGGCAGAGTGCTTGACACCTCTGCTCTAAAAATCCTCTAGGGCCCTTTCTAGCTATAGTCTTATAATCTGAGTTCTCCATTTCTTTCTTTCTTTTTTCAAAAATCAAATGAAATAACACATAAAATGCTTTGTAAGCCTTAAATACCATATAAATATTAGCTATCATTACTATTGCTATTGCTGGTCTATGAGTAAAAAACAAATAGCATTGAATCTAGAAATGGAAGGCACCTTAGCAATCCTCTAGTCCAGTCCACCCCACCCTCAAAACCATTTTAAAGATAAAGAAAGGGAAGTCCAAAGGGGGTGACTGGTCCTAGATCAAAGAGGCACTTATGTTAGTGATATTTGAACCCAAGTCTCCTGACTCTACATTCAGCACCCTTTTGCTACAACATGCTGCCTCTCTTTAGCAATACAATATGATTGACATTTATTAAGCACCTATGATGTGCTAGGCACTGTGCTAAGTGCTAGGGGTACAAAAAGAGACAAAAGATAGTCCCTGCCTTCAAGGAGTTTACAATCTAATCAGGGAGTAACAATAATTGTCTTTTTTAAACATTTAGTGGAAAGGCTAGAATTTTAGGCTTAGAGTAGGAGTTCTAGGTTCCTTAGTATAGGAATGAAGATGGGAGTCCGAGTCCAACTTGGAATGGGAAATGGAAAGGGAATATTGATAATCTAATCTAATCGTTTAACAAATATATACAGAGCAAGTTATGTATGGGATGAATGGGAAATAATTAATAGAGAGAAAGTACTGAAATTAAGAGGCTGAAGAAGGCTTTCCTGTAGGAGGTAGGGTATTAGTTAGGACTTAAAGGAAGTGGAAGAGAGAGAATATTTCAGGGATGGGGGATAATCAGAGAAAAGGAAGAGAGCTTGAAGGATAGAATAAATATGACCTAGTAAAACATTTACTAATAAATTAAGTATCATAAATCAAAATACTACTTTATAAAATCATTGATTTATATATTTGGGGCTAGAAGGGAGGGACCTAGATTAGAGATCATTCAAATTAATCCTTTCATTTTATGAGGGAAATGAGGACAAGAGAGGTCATTAAGGTTACACAGATAGTAAAGATGGTAACTCAGATGACCAAGCTGGGATTTGAACTCAAGTTCTCTGACTCCAAGTACAGTGCTCATTCAGTCATTCAACAAGCACCTACTGTATGCCAAATACTTTGGTATGGCAGCTGGGGATACAAAGACAAAAATATAAAAAATGACCTCAGAATATTGCCTTCTATTGGATAGAGCGGTTGGCCTGAATTCGGGAAGCCTCATCTTCCTGAGTTCAAATCTGGCCTCAGACCCTTCCTGGGAGACTTTGAGAAAGTCATTTAGCCCTGTTTGCCTTAGTTTCTTCATCTACAAAATGAGGTGGAGAAAGCCACCTAGTATCTTTGCCAATAAAACCCCAAATGGGGTCAAGAAGAGTAGGACATAATTGAAAAATAATTGAACAACCACAAGGGAAGAAAGGACTTGTAAACAGATAAATAAATACAAAGTAAATACAAAGCAATTTCTAAGGGAGGTTCTGCAACTGTTCTCCCCAGCAACTGTGGCCTCTTGGGGGATTCTCATTTAAGCTGAGTCTTGAAGAAAACTATGGATTCTAAGAGTTATAGGTGAGAAGGGAGTACATTGCAGGAATGGAGGTCAGTTGTGCAAGGCACATAGACTGGAAATAGCACATCATGTATGAGGAACAGGAAATAGGTTATTTTGGCTGACTAGAATGTGAAAGAGAAAATTTAGTCGAGTAATATGCTAATGTAGTGAAGTATAAATAAAGGAAGAAAATTACACTCACCAATAATTTTTCATTTGCATTTGTGGTATATGGTGCCAAATTCCATTTCTACTCACTCTAGTCATACAGCACCATTTTCCAAGTGTGGTGCAATTTTCTAATTAACAAGTATAATTTAATAATGCTGCCAAAAACTGTAAATTATTTCTCTGGTATTTATTTTTTCTAAAATATCAGTTGAAAAGCAATGAATGTATGTCAACTCACAAAGATGTTGGAAACCTTCAAAGCAATTCCAACCATTTGCTGGTTGGATTTATACCATGAAGTCTAATAATTTGTAAAAGCCATCAAGGACGTGGGTGTTCAGGAAGACTTGTTTTTTGATCCAGACCTACAAGTGATTTCAGCAGTAGGGGGAACTCTCAGTATGTAGTCTCTCTCCACCAATACAGATGAACAATTCTGCTATAATTTCTCATCTAAATGAGTTGCCTTGAGTCTAAATGACTTGGCCAGAGTCACAAAAAATGTGACAGAGATAGGACTTGAACTCAAATCTCTCTGTCTCCCATCCCCCATCCTTATACTCCAAAGCAGGCTCACTATCAACCATGCCAACCTACTTTGGGAGGGATATAGATACGTGTAACATGTATTGATGGAATGGTAACCCTTGGGACTGCAAGAAAAATAAAAATAAGCATATGAAAAATGCTTGCAAAGTACTTTACATATATTATTTCATTTATTCCTCACAACAACCCTGCAAAGTAGGAGTTATTATTATCCCATTTTATGAATAAGGAAACATGCCATAAGAAATGAGGAACAGAATGATTTCAGAAAAACTTAGAAAGACTTATATGAACTGATGTAAAGTGAAGTGAGTAGAACCAGAAGAACACTGTACACAACAGTAACAGAAATAATGTACGATGATCAGCTGTGAATGACTTTGCTATTAACAGCAAAGTAAGGATCCAAGACAATTCCAAAAGACTTATGAAAAATGATCTTCACTACACTAGAAGGAACTGATGGAGTTTGAAAGCAAATTGAAGAATATCACTTTCACTTGATTTTCTTCGTGAGTTTTTTGTTGTTATTTGAATTTGTACTTTTTCTTAAAAATATTTATTAAATTAATTTAGAATATTTTTCCACGGTTACATGATTCATGTTCTTTCCCTCCCCCATCCCATAGCCAACATGCAATTCCACTGGGTTTTACACGTGTCATTGTTCAAAACCTATTTCTATATTATTAATATTTGTAATAGAGTGATCATTGGAAGTCAACATCCTCAATCATATCCCCATTGAACCATGTGATCAAGCAAATGTTTTTCTTCTGCGTTTCTGCTCCCACAGTTCTTTCTCTGGATGTGCATAGTGTTCTTTCTCATAAGTCCCTCAGAATTGTCCTGGATCATTGCATTGCTGCTAGTACAGAAGTCCATTACATTAGATTGTGCCATAATGTATCAGTCTCTGTGTACAAGGTTCTCCTGGTTTTGCTCCTTTCCCTCTGCACATGACTTTTTTCTTGTATGTGTGATGTATGTCTTCTTTCACAACATAATGAATATGGAAATGTGTATTGCATGGTGGCACATGTATAACCTACATCAGATTACTTGCCCTTTCAGAGAATGGTAGGCGTGGGAGGGCAGGAGAGAATTTGGATTGCAAAATGTCAGAAAACAAACATTAAAAAAATGTTTCTTAGGTCTTGATCCATGAAACATGTAAAACCCAGTTGAATTGCTTGTTGACTATGGGAGCAGGGAGGAAAGAGGGGAGGCAAAGAACATGAATCATGTAACCATGGGGGTGAAAAAAACTTAATTAATTAATTAATTAAAAAAATTTTGTTTCTACATGTAATTAGGGAAAATACAATAAAATATTACTGAAAAAAATAAGGAAACAGATTGAAAGATGTTAAATGACTTGTCTAGGGGTATATAACTAGTTAGTTAAGTATCTGAGTCATGATTTAAATTCAGGTCTTCCTCATTCCAAGGCCTGCAGCAATGAGTAAATGAAAGGTGAGGTACTGAAATGGTAATGATAAAAGCCTCAGAGAAAGAAGTCACATCCTGAGTTCGACTTCTGCCTCTTCAGACTTAGTTAAGATTATTTAGGGGATGCTAACACTTTTAAAGAGAAGTGACGGATGGGGCAACTTCATCACACTACACAAGATTCACTTGATGTTGCTGGACTCTTTTTCCTTGAAAGAAGAATTGGAGCCAGGGCTTAGCTAGACCCTTAGCCATAGAGTAATTTTGCAAGAATAGTACACTGCACTCTGTTCATCTCTGTTCATTTTTCTGCATCCGTTTTCAGTCAACCTTCTCTCTCAACTTGAAACTGAAACAGATGAGTAGGTTGAAGATGAATTGTGTGCATAGAGGACATTAGCCAATATTTTTAGGGGCAACTAGGTGATTCAGTGGAAAGTGTACTGGGCTTGGAGTTAAACAGGAGTTCAATTATGGCCTCAGATATTTACTAGCTGTGTGATCCTGGATAAATCAACTAACCTCTTCCTGCTTCTGTTTCAATTGTAAAATTCAGATGATAATAATAGTACCTACCTTTCAGAGTTACTAAGAGGATAAAATGAGATGACTTATAAAGCATTTATCACAGTACTAGTAGACACTTAATAGGTGCTTTCCCCCTTCCATCTTAGGTAGCTTTATTACAACACAAAATAAATAACTTAAAGAAAACAAAAGGGACTAAACATCTGACAGCCTGGCCTAATCTCAGAGGAATGTGGTATAATGGAAACAAATACCCTCCCTGGGGTTCAAATCTGGCCTCTGATTCTTATTACGTGTGGGCCTCAGTTCTCTCATCTGTTAAGTGAAGAGGTTGGACCAGAAATTCTCTGAAGTCTCTTCCAACCCCAAATCTGTGAATCATGCAATTCTTCCTGCCCTGCCTCACAAAGTCTTCCAGCAAT
Source organism: Gracilinanus agilis (assembly GCF_016433145.1). Classification (NCBI taxonomy): domain Eukaryota; kingdom Metazoa; phylum Chordata; class Mammalia; order Didelphimorphia; family Didelphidae; genus Gracilinanus; species Gracilinanus agilis. The sequence goes on along the minus strand of NC_058131.1, from coordinate 608,998,953 downwards.
GATCACCGTGGACCTATTTTTACAAAATTCCATTTGTGAAGAGTTATTGCCATCACAAAAAATGATTTACACAGCATTTCTATATATTTCTAACACATCCCGGCAGCAAGAGTTAGAAAGAGAAATTCCATTTAAAATCACCCTAGACAATATAAAATACTTAGCAATCTATTTGCCAAGACAAACACAGGAATTATGTGAACACAACTACAAAACACTTTCCACGCAATTAAAACTAGATCTAAACAACTGGAAAAACATTAATTGCTCATGGATAGGATGATCTAACATAATAAAAATGACAATCCTACCCAAAGTAATTTACTTATTTAGTGCCATACCTATCAAACTATTAAGAAACTTTTTTTACTGAATTAGAAAAAAACAATAACAAAGTTCATTTAGAAGAACAAAAGATCAAGAATATCAAAGGAAATAATGACAAAAATGATTTACAGAATGTCTATTGTGGGTTGCAAGGAGTCAGGCTGTGTTCAAAGCATGTAAAAATTAAAGGGCAGTGGAGAGCAACATAAAGCTCTTTAGGTCTTGGAATGGAATGGAAACATGATGAGAGATTTGGTTCTAGTCTTGACTCTTCTACTAATGACTTGTGTGACCACAAGCAAGTCATTTAGCATTCAGAGCTCTGGTTTCTTTATCTGTAAACTGAAAGGACTCGGACTACCTGATCTCTGAGTTTGTGCCAGTACTAACACTCTGTGTCAGTTGGTTAGTTCCAGCAGTTATAACAGCACCACAACAGTAGTGGTGAAATCTAAAATGCCTAATTCCCAGTCCTAAATTGTTACTTATTTTAAAAGGCATAAACTTCTTTTGTTTTTGTCTTTAAAAACCCAGACAATTCTAGGCAACTTCCATCCCTCCACAGACCTCTCTCGAGCTCCATTTTCAACCTTTTCTTCTTCCTGTTAAGATATGTCTACCAGATTGTGTGATCCTGGACAAGACTTTTAACCTCTATTCCCCAGCCCTTACTGTTCTTCTGCCTTGGAACAAATACTTAGTATTGATTCTAAGATAAAAGGTAAGGATTAAAAAAAAAGAAAGAAAAGGGGGGAAAAGTGTCTATCAGTGTGCAGAAATAGCAAAACAGTATGTTGATAGGCTCCTGTGCTCATCCAAAAAGTTAAACCTCCTAGAGAAGGTTCACTGAGTCTTACTGAATAATAATTGCCAGTGAGACCAGATTTGAACTTTTTGAGAGAACTAACAGTTATGTCAGGGAAGAATTAGACTGGTTGTCCCAAGAATTAGATAGACCTGAGTTTGAGTCCTGGTTTCTGTGACTATAGTGGTCATATGAGTTTTCTTACGTGTCAAATGGAAGTGGTGGAGTAGGTAGTGTGATGATAAAGCCAGAAGATCCCTAAGATCCCTTCTAGTTCTAAATCATATTAAATTTATGACTTTGGAGGTAAATCTATTATGTAAATTCCAATTGGTCTTTGGGGGACATCTCATTAAGCACGATCAATCAGTATTTCTATCCCTGGTTCAGGTAAATTCTTGGAATCTGCAAATGGCTATGTGTGATTCTTGTCATTTAGGTTTATACTTTGAGATGACAAAGAATCCTCTTGTTCTCAGTAGAACTAGAAGAGCTGATGGTTCAGTGGATGAAAAAAAAAGAGCTATTGTTCCCTTTGCTGCTCTCTTCTCTTCTAGCTGCCAATTGCATTGGAACTGTTTGAACTGTTTCCCAAGGGGACACGGGGATGGGCAGTTTGCCCATAATTCAGAATCCCGGTTTCAATGCAGTCCAAGCATATAGAAGGTAAAACACATGTACTACCTAGACCTGGGTTGACCTGAGTCTAGAATTGGGTATCTGTTTGTCAGTTCTTTTCTGATGTTAGAGGAAGAGGAGTACCTGTCCTGAGGTTTATGTATCTAGACTTAGAGAACACCTGGTGAATTAGAAGTCAGAGGTCTATTGAGTTAGAGGAATCCTTGACAACTTTTTCCATCAGTCTTGTAGGATAGTCAGTAACAAGAGGATTGGTCCAAATCTAGTTCTTTTGCCAGAAAATTGTTTAGATAGGGCAGAGACAAGATGAAATCTCAAATGCCTAATTACCAGTTCTAAACTGCTTTCTGTTGTGATAATGTTAAATACCAGGCTCTCAGCAGATTACACCCACACTTATGTTACCAAATCCTGTTCAAGTCATTCAGATAATGTGAAATGTGTTTCTTTTATGTTTAGTACTTCACTTTTTTGTGTAGAAATACATGATCTCCTCCTTAGCTAGGCTAGCTAGGTAGTATACTAGGGAGAGTTGTTGATCCTAGTCAGAAAGATGTGTTAAAATCCTGTGGTTCTGGGAAAGTTATCTAACCTCTCTCAGTCTTGGTCTCCTCATCTTTAAAATGGGGATAATAATAACATCCACCTCACAGGATTTAGTAAAGGTCAAATAAGTTAATTAGATAGATGGATAGATAGATAGATAGATAGATAGATAGATAGATAGATAGATAGATAGATAGATAGATAGATAGAAAGAGTTTGCAATCCTTTAAATGCCATATAAATGCTAGTATCATCATCATCATCATCACTTGATAGGTATCCTATATTGAATATTTTCTACCTCCTTTTTTGGGGAGGAAACCCTGAATGTGAGCCATAATCTAAGCTATAAGCAACTTGTTTCAGGTGCAGCAAGGTGAGAAGTTTTTTTTTGATTGTTTGTTTCAAATATTTTATTTTCCCAATGACATGCAACAATAATTTTCAATACAGGCTCTCTGAAACCACAAGATCCAAATTGTCCCCCTCCTTCTCCTCCTTCTCCTCTGCCCCAGATGGCAAGCAACTTGATCTGGGCTATACATGTATGATTATGCAAAACATGTTTTCCTGTTGGTCATTGTGAGAGAATACTCCTCTAAAACCAACATCAGGGTGAGAAGTTTAATGAATTAAAGAATGGGAGAAAAGAGATTCCAACCCCTTTTAGGAAAGGCCTGAATTTACCTGGATCTACAGAAGAAGAACCCCTTCACGGAGAGGGAGAGGGCAGTGTCCCAGCTGCTAGGGTCCAGGTTATAGTTGTAATTGTTGAACTAGAATATAAGTTTCTAATAGCAAGGAATATTTTTGCTTTTTGTTTCCCCAGCAGTTCCCATAGTGTCTGTTAAATTAGGGGTGTGCAGACTTGATGACCTCCAAGTCCTTTCTGCTTCCAAATTTCTGATCTTGTGACTTAGATGGCTTGAAAAGTCCTTGTTCTACTCCAAAGAAAAGCGTTTTCACTTAAGAGGTGATAAGGAGGAAATTCTTGTGGCCAATGAGGATGGGACTCACTAAGCTGCTTCTTTCTAAACTTCACATATGGAAGAATCATTATTCTCACCCAGAAGCATTTGCTGAACATCTACCCAGGTGGTGTACTGCTACAGGGGTTATGCTGTTATCAAATAACAAGGAGATACTGATCTGGTTCTTGACAAGCAAACATCTAAGTGTGAGAAATAAGACTTACTGGACATCCATATATAGATCCTTACATAAAGCAATGCTCAGGGCATTTGTGTGGGCTCAGAGGCCCCATCACAGTAGTGGAGAAAGTGCAAATTGTTGAGGAAAGACATTGTACTGTTAGAGGGCTAGCAGTGCATGGGGATGAGCCCCTGCTGAATCCAAGAGCTTTCTGAAGAATGAGATTTGTTTAAAGTTTAACGAACAAGCAACTTTAAGACTAACTCATTAGGATGACTGAAAGATTTGAGTGGGGGAAAAGCAGAAAACCTATAAAATTGATTTTAAGCCAAACTTTAGCTTCAGGCGTGGGCTCACCAGGTGGATTTTCTAGTTATTGCTCTTTCCTAATTGTTAGCAAATAGTGAGTAGTGGAAAATGTTCTAGTTTTGAGAGGAAGTTAGAGTAATGTAATTTTAAAAACCCTCAACTTTTTTTTTTAATCCTTACCTTCTGTTTAAGAATCAATACTGTGTACTGGTTCTGAGGCAGAAAAGTGGCAAGGGCTAGGCAAAGGGAGTTAAGTGACTTGTCCAGGGTCACATAGCTAGGTAATTAATATCTGAGGCCAGATTTGAATTCACATTTCCAGGTCTGGTTCTCTAGCCACTTAGTCATTTAGCTGCCTGTGGATAATGTAGTATTAGCACAGGACCCTGGGTTTTGGATACCCCAAACAACAGAAATATTTTAGATCCAAAAAGAAATCAGTAAAATTCTTTTCCTTTTTTTGCATTCTTGTAGTGCTGAGGGAAAGGTGACCCTGGGTATCAGAGACCCACAATAAGGAAAGACCCCTGAGAGAACTATCCCCCTTGGATTCTCCCCTAGATTATGAGATGGACACAGATTTACATCTCCTGGTTATACTCTGATACCATCGGGCTGTATCCCAGTCACCCCTTGAGTCTTCAAGACACAAGACATCACTCTAGCCTGGTCAGATGACAAACATCCCCCACTCCTGCCTAACCTCATTCCATCCCCTTATCCCTTGTCACATAGCCCCTGTTATCTAAAAGGTATAAAAAGCCCAGGATACATCTCCTTTAGGAGGCAGTGCTCCACCTGCACTGCTCTCCTAGCCAAATTCAACATGAATACCAAATAAATAAATTTCTCTTTTTATTTCTAAGCTAAGTTTTGGAGTCTTGCATTCTGTCCCAGTTCTGCTTTTAAGTGAAGCAGAGTTGCACAAAGTCATCAGCATCATTCTCTTTTCCAGAGTCCTAGAAGTCTGATGCCAAGACAAAAGTCAGGACCACAGGTCACTGCCCCGGTGCAGCGGCGGACAATCTTGGTGTCTTCAACGTCTGACCAAGCCCTAACCACTCCATAGCGCCTTCTTCTACCACCTTCATGGCTGTTGACACAAATTGATCTCATCCACCCGTACATCACAGGCAGCATGGTAAGTAGTAATGAGTACTCTGGATCTGAGAGGAAGTTTGGGTAACATAGAGAACAACGCACTTCAGGGTGAGGAAATCCTAGGTTTGAATCCTGTCTCAGACACTTAATAAATATGGGACTTTTGCCAAGTCCCCACAAGCCCTAGTTTCCTCATCTGTAAAATGGTGTTATTTATTATACCCATCTTACTGAGCTGTTGTAAGAATCAAACCTTCTAGCTCTATGTAAAGGTGCCTTAATTCAAAGACTGACTGTCCTGTTTACTACGTGTGACCTTAACTAAGTCATTTCTTTTCTATGGGCCTCACCAACAGAATAAAGGGTTCTCCTAGAAAGGCCTTCTTCCTTCTGTAAATTTTAAGCCTAAAAGTTGAATATCTGTAATACCCAGTGGGATCCAGCAGAGGTCTCTATGCCCCTAATAATTAGGCTTATGGGCTAGTATTAATGATCTAGGTAACTTTTTTTTTTTAAGGAGAGACATTCAGAATTCATGAAGACTGTAAAGAAAAGACATGCCTCAGCTGTCATTTACTTTTTAAATTCCTCAATTACATGATGCTTTGGGATGTGGTTTTTGGATCAGCAGATAACAATAAGATTTTCCTTTTTATGAAGCATTTCTATTGAAACCTACATGAAAAGCCTAAGTAGTCACGCCAGACCTAGAGTTATAACTCATAAAATTTCTGAAGAGTTCCTTTTTTAAAAAAAAATTTAAATTTTAAATTAATTTTTTAAATAAATAGGTGAGACTAAATTTGTAAGAGAGATAACAGGAAGCTCTAAAAAGGATTTAGCTAACTCTCTAGAATAAACCAGACTCTTCCAGCCAGTGACACATTTCTGATTTGCCCTGGTGGGACAGTGAACTACACCTTGATGACAGTGGCCAGAGGAGTGTGAGCAGGCTCAAAGCCATGCCGGGTTCTTCATCTGTAAAATTAGAAGATAAACTGGGTGACTACTGATTACCGCTCCAGCCTGATGTGAGAAAACTGGGGCTGTGAAGAAATGACTCCAGCAGGGAAAAGAGAAACAATTGCTTTCTTTAAATATGTGAAAAGCTGAGTGAGAAGAAGGAGTAGATATTCTGTATATTTGTGGCAGTGGTGGTGGGATGGGGATTGGCTTCAGAAGTGGAGCAATGGAGCTGTCCAACAATCAAATGGGCTTGGGCGTGAATGTGAGATGTTACAGAGCAGGGTTTTGACCTGGAAGGTTAGGGTAGATGTTGAGTAAACATCCTTTCCAGCTCTGATTGTATGGATCCCGCTGGCCCAAGTCTTGAGCTGAATAGACAAACTCTTCTGCCAATCCCAAAGCCCATTTGGGGACTTAGTCCCAAAGGGCCCTAACTGGCTTGGGGGCTATTGCTCAGCCCTTCATGTAACACTATTAATACAAATATTATTAGATTGGTTATTTTAATTGCCCCTCACCCCCCACCCCTGCCAATTCTGGAGCAGGAGCTGCACTCACTCAATCTCATCAGCAGTTCAAACTGGGGATAGAACAGATGTTGTGGGAAATAGTAACATTCCCTCTGTGGCTGGGTTCAAAGTAGCAAGGCAATTTCCTTTTCTTTGTCTAATTATACAGAATTTCTTGGCCATTTTAACTGATATCATGTGCCCAAGAGTAAAGTAAATGCAATAGTAAACAAATTCTGTTATTGGAATTAGGAGTTTTAATTCATTAAAAGTACACCTAGCTTACTTTCCCTCAACTTTGTGCCATGGGGCAATGTTTTTTATCCTAATGATGCCTAATCTTCATTTTCCATAATTCAGCAGGACACGGGGATCATTTGGGATTCTCATAGTCATTACCATTGGAGATGCATTGTGATACAGAGGAAAGAGAGCTGCTCTGGGAATCAGGTGGCCTTGGTTCAAATCTGTCTCCAGCACTCTAAGCTATACCATCATGGGCAACTTAGACTTTCTGAGTCTGTCTTACCATCTGAAAAATGGGGATGCTGATATTTGCCATGTTGCTTAAAGCTCTATAAATGTGAGTTGTAGGATTCTTCCTTTGTCCTCAGAGGTTGGTAGTATCCTAGATTTAGAGTTGAAGGGCTCTTAGAAGCTTTGAGTCCAACTCACTTTTTTAACAGCTGAGGCACAGAAAAATTAGGTGACTTGCCAGAATTACACAGCTAATAAGTATCCAAGTTTCCAAGGAAACTAAACCCAGGTCTTCTGAATTCCAGGTCCAACACTTTATATGCTACTCTATATTGCCCCTGATGTATCATCATGACATGGAAAAGACCCTGGGTTCTCAAAGGCGATGCCAACTGAACACAAGCTCTGGCAGGTCATACCAAGCTGGAAAGGCTTTGAATATTGGCCTGATGATGTCTGTTGTCCAAGAACTAGCCTAGTTAAGTTTGGACAGGCTCACTGCCAGGCTGGCTGTGAGATGAGGAATTTTTTTTGGCTTCATCAGCTCTTCACAACCATTTAATAGAGGGGTTGTAACCTGCATCTATAGAGAACCTAATCACACCAATGAAACTACAGTAGATCCTTGAAGCATAACTTGCTCATATTATTACCAGTAGCAAAGCAGAAAAATATATAGAATTAAATCAAAACTTAATATTATGAATACTGTAAAATCATCAGGTCAAGTTATGTGCAATGCTCTGAGTTTGTGATGGCCAGAAAGCATCCGGGTCTTTCCTTCCTGGGACACCAGGGTTCTTCTGCTTATATTAAACTGAAGTTGGTAGGTTAAGTAGGGAAAGTTGCTCCTGGCAACCCAAATGACAAGTGCCACTTAGTCATACGAAGACATATATTTGGGAGCATAGTTTTCCCAGTGGGGAGTTCAAGTCATAGAAATCTCAGATTTTGCCCATCCAACAAGAAACCTACTCCTAGAAAATGTTATCATACTTCTAGCTATTAATCCCCCTTGTGCATGGGAAAAATTGCCTCCCAACCCTATGGTCCTTTTCTCATTATTGAGCCCCTAAGCAGTCTTGCTATAAGACTGGCTTAAGTGGCCCCTCCTTCTGTCTGGGAACTCTTCAGGTTGATTCTATGTTGTGCAAACCTATGTTTTTGTCTAAATGTAGCTATGTAATGAAACCCTGAGGGGAAAGGAAGAACTGTTTCTTTTATTAGTTTGAATGCATTAGTCAAGTTCTTGGCTTTCACTTCCTGCAGTAGCTCACTCAAATTGTTTCCTTGACTTTTTTTCAGCGAAATCAGGATGTTTCCTAATATAGTCACTCTTGCCTTTATGTTGGGGTTGGGGTTGGGGTTCTGGACTAAGATGCTTATGGAAATAGGAATGTCTGCAGGCATATTCTTTTTTTTTTTTTTTTTTGTCTTTGCACACTCAGCAGCATAGTGGTATGGTAAATAGAGAGCCTTCCTCTAGGTGGATCAGGACTACCTGGGTTCCAGTGTCACTATGCAAATACTGGCTTTGTGAACATGGCAAGATCACTGCTGAGTACCATAGGTAATAGTCAAAGACTAAAAAGAGCAGACCAATTGCCAATCTGCATTGGTAGAGGGAGTTATCTTCCTGGGAATTCCCTACACAGATGAAATCACAGATCCAGACCTCCTCACCCCCCCAAAAAAAAATTTCCAGTACCTAATATAGTAGGGTTCCAGGCATAAACAAATCTTGAAAGTATTAAAGATGCATCCAAGAGCTGACTCTTATGAGCAAAGTGCTCATGTACCAGACTTATGGATATATTTCTAATATTTCATATGATTGATTTCTGGACCCCTGAACTGAATTGGAACTCAAATCTTTTGGTATTCTAACCCTCCCTACAACTGCAGTCTGGAAGGCTGGCTAGCTATCTCTGATATGATGCTAATTTTTCTTCTATGTCACCTATTTGATTAACTCTACCACAACCCCCATTCCTGAAAACCTCAATAAAAATCCAGTCTACCTGACTGTCAGGAAGCTCTAACACCACCAGAGCTAGACAGCACAGGCTTGACATTATGCTGAAGAATCCCGTGTCTCTGTGTCTCTTTTCCCTCTCTATGTCCTCCCTTCCTTAAGCTTTAAACCTTTCAACCCATATTCCCTCAGTCCCCAGCTTCCCTTTCAGGTAGTCAACCCACGTAAGAATATTTTGTAACTGCTGGTCAGCTACAGTACCTGACACATGGAAGACACTTACAAATGCTTATTAAATTGAATGAAGAGGATAAGAGCCTATTGTTAAGATGTCGACCATGGATTTTGCTGGACAGAGACAAGAGCTAGGGTAGCCCACTGAATTGACAGCAGGCACCAGCACCTCTCCCTGGCCACCAATTAATTTCACCACCAATACATATTATCTATAACAGTTTCAAAGATTTGGAGCTAGGAGGGATATTAGAAGTTAACTAGCCTAACACACATTTTATAGCTGAAGAAATTAAGATCCAAAGCCACACCAATAGAATACTGCAGAATCTAAATTAGATCCTAGGTCCTCTGATTCCCAATTTATAAATTTTTATACCTCACCATTCATCCCCCTTCCACCTCTTGAGTCCTTCCTAGAATGGTGGCAAAGGAACTCAAGCTCAAATTTCTAGTAGGATTTCTGTTAAGGAAGCTCTTTCTTCATTTCTTCTTCATTCAGTTTTTCATACTTAAGAGAAATTAAAACTGTGTTTTAGAATTTTAGAACTGGTGTAAAAGCACTTTTAAAATCTGATTGATTAATACTGTGATGAAGAATTCATATTATAAGGACATTATAAACATTTATAATATTTGGTTATATGCATTAATAGCTTTATTTTCAAGATTATTCAATTATTCCTTATGAGGAAAAAAAGCCAGTCTACATAGCTTCTGTTAGATGGAGGTTGTATGTAAATAATCTTTTCATTTTCTTAGCTATGATTAGCCTGAAACTGTGATTTATCTAGTGACTTGCAGGTGCCACTATTATTAATGGGATAAACATAGTTTCATATAGCAATACTGAGAATTGCCTGTATAGAAGTGGTTGCTCAGACAATATCTATTACTTTCACAGACTTATTCAATAATAACATTTCAAAGAGAGAGGGGAACATTTTATCAGAAGGTTTATAAGCAGTTTGTAAGGGAGCCAATTCCACCAATTTTTATATTTTTGGTGTGAGCATTTACACCTCAGAAATCAGCAAATTCTACAAATCTGGGCTTGATTTATTGTTTTGTTGCCTGTCTAGATCAGTATTGTCAAACTCAAATAGAAAAGGGCAATAAACTAAATCATACCTGGGGATCCCTACTGGCCAAATATTGACTTAGATTTAAAATGTATTATTTTTTGTTGTTGTTTCAGTAGTGTCTGATTCTTTGTGATTTCATTTGGGGTTTTGTTGGCAAAGATACTGGTGTATTTGCCCATTTCCTTCTCCATCTCATTTTACAGATGTGGAGACTGAGGCAAACAGGATGAGGTGACTTGCCCAGGGGCACAGTCTGTCTGAGGTCAGATTTGAACTAAGATGAGTCTCTTTGACTTTAAGCCCTGCATTCTCTGTACTCTGGTACCACCTAGCTGTTTAGTATTATCTATGTTTTCTTGGCCATACTAAGGGAATATTATGGACCACATGTGACCTGTCACTTTTGTATGTCTCACACCTCTGATCTAGACTGAAGAAAATGATGAGGACAATATTAACAATGCAAATGGAATTTAAAAGTATGTTGAGTATCTCTGGAGAGCTGATTGTTAGACATTTACCAGCACATTACTGATTAGAAGATGATCTGTATAGGGCTCCTCATACTTTGTTTTGTAAAAAGATGATAGTTATTATGTATTTTGAAAAAAAAAAGGAATTCACAAAGTTGTCTTGCTACTTATTACTTGTGTTACCCTAAGCAAGTCACTATCTCTCTAAGCCTCAGTTTCCTCCTCTGGAAAATGAGGTCATAGACAAAGTGGTATGTGACATTTCTTATAGCTCTAAATTCTTTGTTCACAAGAGAGCGAAAATAGTTAATATTCCAGTTGTAAGCATATTTTTTGAGGTCTGAGCAGGGAAGGGGTTTTACAAAAGGAAATATAATATACTCCTTTCTGCATACCATTATTTCAAGAGCAACATTTTGAAATGTGGCCTTTGAATTGGAGAATATGGATAGCTGGATAGAAACTGAACTCCCTGTGAGGTAATTAGTCATTGTTCTCACTGCCTTGCCAAGGCCAATCTCCTTCTCGATGAAAAAAATGGGTTAGGGTTCATACTTGGTCGTTTCAGGGGTTTCTCTGCTTTCTTTGGATCTAGAGGATTTGGCTTTCCCTCTCCCAAATACTTTGCCCTCTGGATCTGAGGAAGACAAGATTGTTTTCTGCTTAGATATTAGATTTGATTTTGGAAAACATGATGGACAAATGGGGTCAAGATCAGCTAGTTTATCAATAAACATTTATTAAACTTTTAATTTGTGCCAGGTACTTTGTTAAATGTTGGGGATACAAAGAAAGATAAAAATAATCCCTTCAAAGAACCCAAATTTTAAAGAAAGAGACAAGCATGAAAATAACTAGGTAGATACCGAGATATATGCAGAGTTATCTCAGATGAGAAGGCAACAACAGCTAGGAAACCAAGAAAGAACTCACACAGGTGAGATTTGGACTTAATCTTGAAGGATGTCAGGGAAACTAAGAATCAAAAATGAGAAGGGAAAGCACTCTAGGCATGGGGGTAGGCCAGTGCAAAGGCATAGAGATGGGAGACATCACGTTTAATATGAAGAAAAAGTAAACACGATTGGAATGTAGGTTGGATTGAAGCAAAAATCAAAGTAAATACAGAATTAGAAAACTAGGGTTCAAATCTAGACTTCTTGCTGTGTAACCCTAGGCCAGTCATTTAACCCTTTCTTGCTCTTTTGTTTTAGAATTGATACTAAGAATAAGACATGTATAAACCAGTGGAATTGCTTGTCAGCTCCGGGAGAGGGGGAAGGAAGAGAGGGAGGGAGACAACTTGAATCATGTAACCATGGAAAAATATTCTTTAAAAAAATTAATAAAAAATTTTTAATTGATACTAAGATAGAAGGTAAGGGTTTTTGTTTGTTTGTTTTAAAGAAGACTAGGGGGAAAAAGAAGACAAGAAGGGTCAGAAGGGGCCAAGTTGTAAAGCACTTTAAATGACAGATGACTATACTAGATCTTGGAGGATAGAGAGAGCCACAGGAGTTTGTTGAGTGGGTGCTGCCATGGTCAGACATGCACATTAGGAAAATCACCTTGGCAGTTGGGTGAGTAGATCGGAGTAGACTTGGGGCAGAGAGATCAACTGGAAAGCTCCTGCAGAAATCTAAGAGAGAGGTGATTAACACTTGAACTGGAATGGTTGACTGTGAGCTGGAGAGAATGAGTTGGATGGGAGATAGGTTGTGGAGGTGGAAAAGACAAGTATTCACCCCTGTGCCTTCTGCAGAGTTACCTGGACCATTCCTGTGGGCGCGATGGGAGCATAGCTGTCTTTGGAATTTTCAGGCCTGGGGATGACCTGGAAACCAGTCTCTTCTGGCTGAGGCAGTGCTGTTGGGGGTGTATGCTTTGGAGCGCCTCCGGGCCAGACTGATCTCATCCTGACTACTGAATTGGTCTTGGGAAAACAGTCAATTAAATGCTGTTTGACAGGTTTCTTCTTTGACGTATTGAAGCTGCCAAAATTCTTGAGAGTTACACTTGGGGCCAACATTTATTTACTCTGAGTCTTTTTTTTTTCCCAAACAAAATTCTCAAGTATGTGGCCAACATGTCCCCTACTGGGGGGATATAAAGTAGACATGAAAAATTCCTTAAGCTGAGTTCACAGCTCATAATCAGTTCTTAGCACCCGAGGGAAATGAAAGCTCCTCAAGGGCAGGGACTGCTTCACTTTCACCTGTGTCCCCATTACCTATCATACATAGTGTTTAACGATTCTTTTTGAGATTGGATCCACTCTTCAAAAGCTCTGCTCTGAAGGGGATAGCTAGTTTAGTCCTCGAAGATTAGGAATCATTTTCTGCTTTGTAAGCACTGCGGTCAGAGTTCTTTTTTAGTCCCTTCCAGTGACTAGCATTGGGAGCTGGAGTTTCCTAATCTCTGTACTACAACATTCCAGACAGCTGTCTGACTTTCTTTTTTGTAAAGATCTTTTGAGGATGGAGACCTTTCCAGGGCTGTGCTGGAGCCAGCTCGAAGGGGCTTGCCAAAGTAGAATGTTACATTTTCAGCATGAGGATTTACACCTCAGAAATCAGCAAAGCCTGAGTTATTGTTTTGTTAATTGTCTAGACTTCTAAAGAAAATGATGGAGAAATTTTTAATAATGCATACCTCCTGCATCTGGTTGTTAAGCATTTATTATCGCACCATTCATTGCTTTTAAGCCTCCAGATTCCCTCCTTTCATTTCCACCCTTCCCCACTTTGTTGTTGTTAAAATTACTTGCCCTCTCTGGGACTTAAATTTTCATTAGTTCACATTTATATAATGCTTTAGGATTCCTAAAGCACTCGACATATATTATTTTCTCATGATTCTTATAACAATCCTATGAGGTAGATGCTATTATGAGCCCCATTTTACAGATAGAAAAACTGAGTTGAAAGAAGTTAAATGACTTTCCCCGGGGGCCACATAGTTCATAAGCAACTGAGACAAGATTCAAACTCCGGTTTTCTTCATTCTCAAGAGCTAGTACTCAATCCATTCCTTAAAAAATCCTTAGCTTTTGTCTTAGTATTAATTCTGAGACAGTAGGGCAGCAAGAGCTAAGCAATCAGGGTTAAGTGACTTGCCAAGGTCCACACAGCTAAGAAGTATCTGAGACCAGATTTAAACCCAGGTCCTCAAAACTTCAGCCCTGGCACTCTATCCATTATGCTACCTAGCTGCCCCCAATCCATTCATTTTCTCACCTAAATGTATAAAATGGAGGGAAAGGGTAGTTGCTTCAAATTGCTTTTCTGGATTTAAAATATTATTATTCTAAATATCTTTTTTAAAAATCCATCCATTCAAAATAAAAACCACTTTGGCAATCTGAAATTTAGCAGGTGCCATTAGAGATGAGAGGTCCTGGGTTCCAATTTGACCTTAGACACTTTCTAACTGTGTTCCCACTGGGCAAGTCACCTAACCCTCATTGCTTAGCCCATCCTGCTCTTCTGACTTGGAAACAATACACAATATTGTTTCTAAGACAGAAGGTAGGGTTTAAAGCAAAAGGTACTGTTCATCTATAAATTTGTACTTTTATAGCAGGATTGTTGTGAAAGTGGTAGGTGATTCTAACCTTGCTTTTCTTTACAGAGTAGGTTACTGTTCATAACAGTATGTTGTGCAAGCATCAAATCAAAACATGAAGCACTTTCTGTTTTGAGAGTATGCTGCTAAATGGGGGAGTTGGGGGATAGGGCTTACAAGTGTGATAGCCTGATAACCCACAGATAATGTAATTATAATAAACAAAATTACATAAGTGCATTAAAAAGGTGCAAACCAAAGTTTAAGGGGAACTTTATCCCTCACAAGCCTGTGCAAAATGCAGAATATCATGCTGCTCACCCAACCCAGAATCCTGAGGCATAGGAGAATCAGCAGGATGTCTGGTAAGAACTTGGGCACACTCTCATGAGAGAAGGAATATGGAAGATGAAAGCCAAAGGAGAAAAGAAAAATGGAAGGTAAAGCTGGGAGCTTGCCTTGGGCAACATCTAAGTCTTTATAAAGTTATCAGGAATTTTCTGTATTCATGCTGGTGCTAGACCTTAGCTTTGTTTACATCCTGCTGCTTCTCACAGGAATTCTCAGAGATCATGCACTCTCATGCACCAGACTTTTAGACCATGATACAACAGGACTATGCAAACGTTGGGTCTTTACCAAGCCTTCCAGGCAGGACATTGGGGGCTTCAAAAATCTGGTGAGAGAGGACAATGGGGTCCCAGGCATTGTCAATATTTTAGCATTTGTCTAGTAGGCAAGTCACTAAATCTTTTCTGTTCCCTGGTTTGTTTTGCTGAGCTAAGAAGTACTGATTATGTAGAAGAGATTTGTGGAGTCACACCTTCCTAGGGCTCTGGGAATCAGAAGGTAATTTGGGGAAAGGGTGGGTTATTGAGTACTGGTAACTTGATTTTAATTTTTTGTTATATATTTTGAATTTTGTTTTATGTAAATATTCCACTATGATGGGCTGGTTAGAGGGAATAGTATGGGAGCCATTTAGATAAATGGGGGCACGTGACAGTGCTTTGGTGGTAAATTCGAACAGGTTGTAAGAACCTGAATATAACTTTTGAAAATTACCAAAATACTATGTAAAATTCAATCAAAAAGATCATTACCAATAGGACAATCAAGCAAATTTTGCTGAGGGAGGTAACATTTGAATTTAGCTTTAAATGATGGGTTGGAATTCATTAGAGAGGGAGGCCACTTGAAGTATGAGCAAGGGAGCAAAAATACAGAACTTTTCTGGGGGCCAACAACAATAGCATCATATTTATACATTAATTCAAGGTTTGCTTAATTCTTTGCATACATTATTTCATTTGACCCTCACAACAAACTTAGGAGGTAGGTGCTATTATGATTCCCACTTTAGAGATGGAGAAACTGAGACTCAAGGAGGTTAGTGACTCGTTGAAGTTCCCATAGATAGTGTTTGAGGGAGGATTCAAGCAGAGCATGTCTAGTTTGCTTAAAATGGATTAATGTAAGGCAGGAGTTGGGAAAGTGAAAATGCAGCCAGATCCTGGTGAATCAGAAACACCAGGCAAAACATTTTGAATTTTATTTTGCAGTAAGGAAATATTGAAGAATTTGAGCAGCATTGTGACATGAGCAAGTCTAAGTATTAAATAGGTTAATCTGGGGGCAGAATGAAGAATGGATTGAAGATGGGGAGTGGAAGCAGGAAGATTTATAAGGAAACTATTTCTACTGCCCAACCACAAGGTAAAGAAAGGTTGAGTCTAGGGTGTTTGCAGTGAGACCTGAGAGGCAGAGGGGAGGCAAGAGGAATTATGGAGATGGAATCGACAAAAGTTACCAGTTGCTTGGATATGAGAGGTGATAGCCAAATCAAAGAGAACCTCAAGTTTTCAAACCTGGGAAAAGGGGTGATGGTGGTATTACTGATGACAGAAATGTCAGGAGAGCAGTTTCAGAGAAAATATAATAAGCTTGCTTTGGGATATGTTGAATTAGAGGTGTTAGTAGAACACCTAGATGAAGATGTCCTGAAGGCAGCTGGAGAGATAGATTTAAAAATCAAGGCTGGAAATGAGATTTAGAAATTATTTGAATTGAAGAGGTAGTTAAATGTGTGAAAGTGATTGAATTTATTAAGATAGAAAGGGGGTAGGGGGGAGAGAGACAGAGACAGAGACATAGAGAGGGAGGGAAGGTGGGGAGAGCGTGTAGGAGGGAGGGAGGGAGAGACAGAGAG
>NC_058131.1:608955940-608982247 GCF_016433145.1 Gracilinanus agilis | reverse complement strand
AGAAGAAGAAGAAGAAGAAGAAGAAGAAGAAGAAGAAGAAGAAATGACAAACATGCATCTAAAGGGGTTAAAGAAATGAATGAAGAGCCTGTGGGAAGGGCACCGTAGTAGATACAACACCAGGCGTAGAGTTGGAAGAATCTGGGTTCAAATTTGTCCTCAAACACTTCCTAGCTATGTGACCCTGGGCAAGTCATTTAATCTCAATTGCCTAGCCTTTGATGGTCTTTTGACTTAGAATTGATACTAAGACAGAAGGTAAGGGTTTGGTTTCTTTTTTAAAAAGGGTATGGGGGGAAAAAAAGAAGAGCCAATGGGGACAAAGATAATAGACTTAGAAATGATTAAAGAGTTAAAAGAACCAGGAAGGCATTATATTTTTTGATGCCAAGGGATGAGGAAGTATTTAGTAGAATGGAGTAGGTCAATGATAACGAGATACTAAATTTGTGTACTGGCATGAGGTTTGCAAAGTATTTGCCTCACAACAATCCTGTAAGCAATTCATGTCCTAAATTTCCCATTTAATTGATGAGTAAACCATGTCTTAGAGAGAGAGGTTCAGTGACTTGTGTATGGTTATACAGCTCATTAAAATCAGAGCCATAAACCCATGTCTCCTGACTCTAAATATAGCAAACTTTCTTCTATGTATCATACTAACTCTAAATAGTGGGAGATACCTAAGATAAGTCACAAAGGATAGACTTTCTTGGGACAAAAAGGGCCAGTGAATTTGATGATTAGCAAGTCTTTGGTTTGAGACAGCATTTTCAACAGAGCGATGCGGTCAGAAATAATATTGTAAGAATTTGATGAGAGAATTGGAAGTGAAGTATCAGAGGCTTTGGTTGGAGATAACTTTTTAAAGAAGTTTTATATATTTGGTTCTGAGCAGCACTACTGCATACCAATAAATTATATTAAAATAAATGTGGCTTTTCAGAGCAAATATATCCTTAGTTTTTGTTTTGCCTTCATCTGTTCTTCTGTTCTCCCCTCTTCAATTACATAATTTTTTGATATATGAAAATGGAAGCCCTCAAAACTTAGCTGTATTGTTCAGCAAAACAAATTCCCACACTGGCCATGTCCAAAAAACGTCTCTTTTGAGTGGCAGGTGACCTCTTCATTCTTTTGGATTCCTGATTTATTATTTTTTTGATTAGAATGCCAAAATCTTTCAAAGTTGTTTTTCTCTACAATGTTATACTTTTATAAATTGTTCTAGACTTGCTCACTTCAGTTTCCTCTTAAGTGGTTTATTTAATAATTTCTTATGCAACAATGATATTCATTTATGTGCCACATTTTTTAGCCATTCTCTAATGGAGAACATCTCCTTAATTTCTAAAATTGGCTGCCTCACAAAGAGCTGCTATAAGTAGACTTTTCTTCTTTTTTATATTTCTTTGGTGTATAGGCTTAGTAGTGGCAGAGCTGAGTGAAAGAATATACATAGTTTTTAGTAACTTTATGGGCATAGTTTTTGATTGCTCTGCAGAATGGCTAGGTCATTTTGCAGCTTGACCAACAGTATACTAGTGTTACTTTATTTTCCAACAGTCACTCCAACATTTGTCATTTTCCTTTCTTGTCATCTTTGCTAGTCTGAATTGAAGTCATGGTGTGAAATGAAACCTTGAAATTGCTTTATTTGTATTTCTCTAATTATTAGGGATTTAGAGCATTTTTTCCACATAGTTGTTGATAGTTTGGATTTCTTTGAAAACTGCCTATTCATGTCCTATGACCCATAACCACTTAGGAATAGGTTAGTCTTATAAATTTGAGTCTGTTTGATTAAACTGAATCTGCTGAATTGAATCTATTCCTTATATATCTTGGAGATGAGGCTTTTATTAGAGAACCTTGCTGCAAAAATTTTTTCTAAGTTATCTATTTCTCTTGTAAGTTTTACATTAGTTTGTGCACAAACTTTTAAATTTTATGTAAGATTTATTTTATCTTGTGTGATTCTATCACTTGCTTCGTTATGAGCTCTTGCTCTATCCAAAGTTATGAAAGGGAATCTTTTCCTTGCTTTTATAACTTTCTTAAGATGTAAACTTCTAAGTCTAAGTCATGTATTTGAACCATATCATAATGGTGTGAATGTTGGTCTATATCTAGTTTCTGTCATTCTTCCTTTTAGTTTTTCTAGCAGTTTTTTGTCAAAAAGTGAATCCTTCTCTGGGTAATTGTGATCTTTGGGTTTATTAAACACTTAAGCTACAGCATTTGCTTCTGTATGTTGTATACCTTAAGTGTTCCACTGATTGATCTTTTTTAACCCGTAACAAATAATTTTTAATAATTACTGCTTTATTATTCAAGGTGAGATCTGGTACTGATATATCTCCTTAATTTTTCCACTTTTTTCATTATTACCATTAAGATTCCTGACGTTTTGTTCCTCCATGTGAATTTCATTATTTTTTATTGGTCTATAAAATATTCTTTTGTAGGTTGATTGGTACAGCACTGAATAAACAAATTAAAATAGGTAGCATTGTCTTTTTTATAATATTGACTTGACCAGTCCATGAGCAATTATTATTTCTCTGATTATTTAGATCCATTTTTATTTCTACAAAGTGTTAGACTCAGAAAGTCTCTAAATGAGTTTTTCTCAGATATAATTTTGATTATCATATAGCTTCCATAGGTATTTTGCATGGAATCAAAATTCATTTCCTGAACCACACTGCCAAAAAGGAATGGGGAAAATATATTGTATCCCCTCGTTACAAAAAAAAGAGATATTTCAATGTACTGACTTGAATGAATAGGATTCTATTGAGATAGCCATTATTAGTGATATATGAGGAAAATTTATTGGGAAAAATGTATTAAATGTATAGCAATTGTAGAAGATATATTTGTATTTTCAAATCATTGTATTACTAAGGGATATGCTATGTAAAAAATTTTTAAATCAGATAAAAAAGAAAAAAGAAATAAAAAATAAGACTTAGAGCTCACCCTATGGAAAAATTAAAGTATTATAGTCTCCCCTGTGCGACCCTTACCCTCACCCTTGCCATAAACCAGTGATTCCCAAAGTGGGTGCCACCACCCCCTGGTGGGTGTTGCAGCAATCCAGGGAGGCGGTGATGGCCACAGGTGCATTTATCTTTCCTATTAATTGCTATTAAAATTAAAAAAAATTAATTTCCAGGGGTGCTAAGTAATATTTTTTTCTGGAAAGGGGGTGGTAGGCCAAGAAAGTTTGGGAACCACTGCCATAAACAAACACTTTTAACAGTGAAGGTGGAGAGTAGAAAGGTCAAGGGAGATTTTTAAAAAATATATTGGAGATATCTATAGTCAAAGGAGAAGCCAGAGCTAAAGGAGAGACTGGAGATTCCTGAGAAAGATGAGTGAGGGCGTATATGTGATTCAGGGGAAGAGGGAGAGCAACTTCTAGAGCTAGAATCCAGAGAATGGGGGAACAAAATTGGATCAATGGACCAAGAATTAACCTTAGTGAAGATTAGGGATAACTTCCTTTTTTTTACATCAAATAACAGAGAAGGGAGCTGATGTCATAAAACCTCAATCTTCTAAGTAAACTGAAGCTGCCATCTTCTGGGTCTTGGTGAGATTTCAGCTGAGGGGGCAAAAGGGAAGAATAAATATGTTCAACAGTCACAGTGGCAAGAAAAGATAGGTTGTTATCATGAACAGACTAGAAGAATTATTGAGTGAAAGTGAGCATTATCAATGTGTCATGTGTAAAAATGAACCCATTTGGGGGTTTTGTCCAGGGATGCTCAGCAGCCTGGGAACACAACAGAAGAGGCTGGATGTAGGGCTTATCCCCAGGAATGAGAATGTGCAGGTGGGGAATGATAGATTAAAAGAATCTCAAGTAGTAGCTTAAGAAACATTTAAGTGTCAAACTGTGGCCTCAAAACTGGGTCTGGAGGCAAACGAAGCCAAAGTGGGTAAAACAGAATAGGGATAAACAAAGAGACTAAGAGTCACTGCAAGAATGAGGTGTTAGTCTGCTTCATAGGAGTGATTTGCATAGCTGGAAGGAAAGACAAGAGGCTATGGTAAAAGACTGAAAAGTGGAAGTTCCAGATCAGTAGAAGCTAGGTGGTTCAGTGGTTAGAGGGTCCAGCCTGGAGATGGGGAGTTCTGATTTCAAATTTGGCCTCAGACACGTTCTAGCTGTGTGATTCTGTCTCTAGGCAAGTCACTTAACCACAATTGCCTGGTGCTTACCATTCTTCTGCCTTGGAAGGAATATTTAGTATTGATTCTAAGACAGAAGGGAAGAGATTTTAAAAAAAAAGAAGTTCAGATCTTGGAGGTCAAATAATGTTGAAAGAGGAGGTCAAAAGGATGGAAAAATAGTGAGTGGTTGTGGTAGGTAGGTGAGATTATTGGCATTGAGGAAGTTGGAAGAATAGAATGACGAGGATGTTAGAAGTCTCATTGATATGAACACCAAAGTCCCCAAGGATGATGGTTCTGGGCTAGTAGTAGAAGACTGAGTCAGGTGTTAGTCACTGAGAATGTGGGGGGAAGTGATTCAGAAGTTCATAAATGGCAAGAACAAAGATGAAGAAATAAGATTTCATATGCTTCAAAAGAGCCAAAAAATATTTTTTGTGGGGGGAGATATGGTGTTTTTGGAGACATAGTGGTAGAAGAATTGTCTTTTCAATCCTCCTTATGTGGCTTTGAATATTGGTGTCTTAATATTTGCTCTAGTTTAACTTTTCAACAAAACTTTAAATTGAGAAAGAAAAAATGGGAAATTCAGTTTTGATCTGGATCACAGATAAAGTTGTGTAGTTAGCACATAAATATAACAAATCATAGTATTCTTGAGCTGGAAGAAACTTTTAAAACATCTCGTTCCTAGATTTTCATTTTACAAGTGAGGATATTGAGGACAAATTGAGTGACTTTCTCAAAACAATACAATGTCAGAGAATTGCATGATAGGAAAATGGATTACTGATTAGGCAATAACTAGAGAAGGCTTGTGGCACTTCCTTCTCTTAATAATGAAGTTCTATTTAGCAACAAGGAACAAATTCCCATAACTTACCAAGAGGAATGGAATCTGCCTACTTCCAGAGATGGTGTTGATCTTACTAAGATCAATACCAGCAAAAAGATGTTTGTCCCCATGTGTATATGACATCATGCTAGATTCTACTTGAAATACATCAAAAAGACATCACCCTCCTTGCTACTGAAAAACAAGGAAAGCATGAATAGTAAAATAGAAATTGAAAGCTGCATTTGCATTATACACACAATATCTTCTATCAAAAAGGCACTGGCATGGTTGAGTGTTAGACAAAATCACAAATTTGTTTTCCACTTATTCAGAAAGACTCTTGTGGAACTCATGGGATCTTAGAAAGTGTTTTTATTCCAGCAGGTAGAGGATTTGATGAGGGCCATCCAGACCTGGCATGAAGGAAAGCTCAGGAGAGTAAGGTAGATGGTATTTGCAGAAGTGGGTGTACTAGAGGGAACGAGTATTTATTAAGCATCTACTATGTTTCAGAGGGCAGCGAGGTGGCACAGTGGGTAGAATTCCAGGCCTAGAGTCTGGAAGACCTGAGTTCAAATCTGTCCACAGATACTTACTAGTTGTGTAACCCCAAACAAGTCACTTAATCCTGTTTGCCTTAGTTTCCTCCTCTGTAAAATGAGCTGGAGAAGGAAAGGGCAAACCACTCCAGTATCACTGCCAAGAAAAAAACCCAAATGGGTTCGCAAAGCTAGTCACAACTGAAATAGCTGAACAACAACAGTATTCCAAGAACTGCACTAAGCCCTTAAAAATATTATCTCTTTGGATCCTCCTAAGAAGCCTATGAGAGGGCTGCTATTATTTCTCCATTGTATAGATGAGGAAAATGAGGCATGTAGAGATTAACTGACTTGCTTTGGGTCACACAGCTATTAAATATCTGATGCCAGATTTGAACTCCAGGTCATTGAGATTTTTAGGTCCAGTACTGTATTCCTTATGTTGTCTAGTTGCTGGATTAGAAAGCAGAAAATAAGAGAAATGAACTAAATGTAGGGCAGAGATGGCAAACCTTTTAGATGCCATGTGCCATGTCCCCCCAGACCACTTACCATGTCCTGCCCCACCCCCACAGAGTGCTACACCCCGTCCTGCACCACCCCTTTTACCCCAGACAGGAGAGGGAAGAAGCAGTCCCACTGGGCTGCTGGGCAGAGAGGCAGGTGAAGTGACGAAAGTCCTCAGGTGCATGGGCGGTGGGGACAGCTCCACTCCAAGTCCCTCTGCCTTTCTAGTAACAAACTCTGGTGGGTAATGACACACATGCCCACAAAGAGGGCTCTGCATGCCCTATATGGCACAGGTCCCACAGGTTCATTAACATGGACTTAGGGGAACTGGTAAAGGACCTAGAAGTTGAGAATATTGCTCCTGTGCCTGATATTCAAATAGTGAAAAACCATCATAGAATCTTAGAAAGTGGGTTGAAGAGATCAGAGCAAAAGAGAGAAAATATGGCTTTGCCTTTTTTGGTCAGGACTGATCAAAAAGATGAATGAAACACTTAGTAAACACTTAAATTGTCCCACAAAGCCTGGAACCCAGGAGATTTGGGTTCTAATTCAGGCTCTCCCACTAAATCAAAGTCTGAATATGATGTTTCTGTGCCTATTTCCTTCTAAAAAAAAAAGGAAATAAGAGTCTGGACTGGATCATCTTGTAGGTTTTTTCCTAGGTCTAAGATTCTATGCCTCTCTGGATTTGAGGCTTGGACTAAGGCTGAGATTGTAGGAAGATTCAAAGATGGCATAATTCATTGGAGTGGGGGAAAATGATGGATGTGGAATAAGGAGAGACCAGCTTTGAATCCTGCCTCTGAAATGTACTTGTTGTGTGACCCTGGGTCCTAGGTCAGTCCTCTAGGAGCCAGAAAACATGGGTTTTAAATCTTGTTCCTCCACTCCTCCATCCCATGTGACCTTTGAGCTAATCACTTAACTTGAGTCTCAGGTTTCACAGGCTCTCTGTGATCAGATAAGCTAATGTAGGTGAAAGTTGTCCCCAAATGGTAAAGTACAACACATTTATAAAGATCCTTAATCAAGGGCTATCCATCCATCCATCTGTATGCTCTCTGAATTCCTTGCCACCAAAACATTTGGGGATATTTCAGTGTATGTGTGTTATATTTATTATATGTTATTATTTATTATATTATTATTATATTATCAATTAATATATTATAATACATATAACACATTATTCACATCTGTGTGTATGCATATATATTTATATCTATGTACATAGTTCTCTATGACCATAATTCATGCATATATAATACATGCATGTGCACTACATATAATTTGTTGTTTCGTCATCTTTCAGTTGTGTCCAATTCGTTGGGACCTCCATTTGGAGTTTTCTTGGCAAAGATACTGGAGCGGTTTGCCATTTCCTTTTCCAACTCATTTTACAGATGAGGAAAATGAGACAAACAGGAGGAAGTGACTTTTGGCCAGGGTCACATAGCTAGTAAGTGTTTGAAGCTGGATTTGAACTCAAGAAGATGAGTCTTCCTGACTCCAGGCTCAGCACTCTAACCACTGTACCACCTAGTTGCCCTATGTATATGTAACTATGTGTGTGTATAATACTATACATGTACATAAAACACACGTACATATACAACATATTTATGCACATGTATATATTGTACATGCATATATAACACATATTTATGTATAAAACTGTATAGAGTCATGAATAAAATTGTTCTCAGAGTCAGAAAGAAATGGATTCCAGTTCTGCTTTAGATACATGGTGGCCACTGGCAGTGTAACTCTGGACAAGTCACTGGGCATCTAAGTGTCCTAGGTAATTCTCTTAAAAGAAAACAAAACATTGAGAGCAGCTAGGTGGCCAGGCCTAGAGATGGGAGGTCCTGGGTTCAAATCTGGCCTCAGATACGTACTAACTATGAGACCCTGGGCAAGTCACTTTACCCCCATTGCCTAATCCTTACCACTCTTCTGCCCTGGAGCCAATACATAGTATTGATTCTAAGACCAAAGGTGAGTTGTTTTTTTAAAATAACCCTTACGTTCTGTAGAATCAATTTGTGGAGAAGGTGTTGATGTGTATTGGGAAATGTAGCTCCCCACTAGGAAGATATAGAAATTTATTCCCAAATCTGGGACATCTTCAGTGAACAAACTCCTTCTACCAATGCCTGGGGTTACTGAGAGTTAAGTAGTGTTCCCATACTTACTTGGTCAGGGTTTAACATTGATCCTGGAGAACTTCTCTTCCTGAAGTTTAGTTTAATGATTGTACCCAACCCAGCAAAAATGTACACAATAGGTGCTTAATACATACATATGTATTTTTCCCTAATCTTTGTCAGATTGGGAACATTTTAATTTGTTAAAAAGAGAGCATTCTTTTTGACACTGCTCATTATTATCCTCAAGCCTTAAGAAAGTCTGAAGAACATTATGAATTTTTCTTTTCCTAGGTTTTTTTGAATCTTGATTTATTTTATTTTGATGTATATTACATACACAGTAATTTTCAATAATCAGTATCACTTCATAGGGAAGGAGGAACTATGGTAATCCTTCCTTAGTCCAGAGTTTAGCACAGTGCCTGGCATATAGTAGGTGTTCAATAAATGCTAGTTGGCTAAGATAGTGGTTTTTGATCTTTTAGCCAACATAGTTTCCTTTCATATGATAGCAGCACCATCAACCCTTCAAAGAATAATGTTTTTAAATGCTTAAAAGATATGAGCAATTATTATGAAATATAATTTTCAAAATCTCTTAAGACAGGTTCACAAACCCCAAGTTAGGAACCCTTGGTAAGATATTGTTCTTTTTCTTTTTAAAAAATTATTCAAGGTATCTAAAAATTGTGACCATTAGGAACTTCAGGTATGCTACTAAATGGATCTGATAGAAGAAGAGAACACAAACACAAAGATTGTGGGTAGGAAAAGCAGGGAAGACAATATCCCAAAGGGGTAAACTGAGACCCTCACACACTAAGTGGCAAAGAGGCCACCACAAGAGGTAGGTGCCAGGCTAATTTCACCTTGTAATGTCCACTGGACTAATTATTCATGCTGACCTCAGCTGTGAAACAGTCAAAGGACTATCAATAGGTACTTTCTATATTTTGGCACTCTGGGGCAAAGCCCTGATCACCCTATGTTAGTTATGGCAATGCTAGTTTCAACTCATGAAGAGATAATTGGTTTCTCTTAGCAATCTTATGTATTTTATTTTGAGCATTTAAAAATGATATTCTAGGAAGGCGGCCATAGGCTTTTACCAGACTGCCAAAAAGAAGTTAGGAATCCATTCTAGATCATAACTCTGTACCAAAGAACAACTTTTATGGGCTTGTCTATTTAATTATATAATGTAAACCTAAGAAAGGGAACCTTTCTAGCAAATGTGGAAGAAAAAAGGAGTCTCTCCTAACTGTTAATAGAATTTTGAGCTGGAAGAGACTACAGAAATTAGTCTAATTCTCTTATTTTATAGAGAAGAAACGGAAACCCAGAGAATATAAATAATAATCATTAAGAATTACATAGCACTTACTATGTCCTAAGCACTTTACAATAATCTCATTTCATCCTCACAACAGACCTGGCAGGTAGGTATTTTATTTTATACATTTAAGAATGTTATTCTAGGAAGGTAGTCATAGGCTTTACCAGATTGCCCATAATATCCCCATTTTATAGATGAGGAAACTGAGGCAAACAAAGTTGACTTGCTCAGGATCACGCAGCAAGTGCCCAAGGCCACATTGAATTCAGATCTTCCTGACTCCATGTCCATTACTCTGTCCACTGGTCCATCTAGCTGCCCTAACACATAGTAGGAACTTGATAAATGCTTGGGTTGGTTTTTTTCTCCTTTCTCTACTCTCTGCCTTAACAGCCTCATTCATTCATACAGTTTAACTACCCTCTCTGGACAGATGACTCTCAAATTTCTGTTGCTACTCTTGAGCTCTCCGTTGAGTCTCAGCTTCTGATCTCTGAGGGTCTGCAGAGTATCTGTACTTGGATTATTCCCCACTAGCTCAAATTCCACATCCAAAGCTGAGCTCATCATCTTTTCCCTTAATCCCAGCTTTCTTCCTCCTCAAACTTCAGGTTCTGTCAGAGGCAGCAGCATCTATCTGGTCTCGTGTTCAAAATATAGGCGTGATCTTTTTTCCCCCGATAACGCAATGTTATTAAAAGCTCTGAAATATCCTTCACACCTGTCACCCCTCTATTTTCAGGTCCTTATTACCACTTACTGGGTCTGTTACAATAGCCTAACCGGTCTTCCCACCTTTAATCCCTTCCCACTCAAATCTGCCCTTGATACCTCTGCCAGCCTAATCTAAATCTGGTCCTTTCAGTTCCCCATTGAAAAATCTTGAGCAACATCTTATTGACTAGAAGGTATATTTCACACACCTCTGCATGACATAAAAGGTCCATCCTAACCTAGTTCTCTCCTAAATTTAAACTGTGGTTAATATTTTTTTAAACCCTTATCTTCCAACATAGAATCAATACTGTATATTGGCTCCAAGGCAAAAAGAGAGGTAAGGGATAGGTAATGGTGGTTAAGTGACTTGTCCAGGGTCATATGGTTGGGAAGTATCTGAGGACACATTTTAACCTGGTTCCTCCTGTTTCTAAGCCTGACTCTCAATCCACTAAACCACCTAATTGTCCCCTTTTGGCTAATATCATTCCCTATTTTGTACTCCATGTTCTGATTAAATTGTGGCATTCCATCCTACAAACACCCTGAGTTTTTGCTAATGCTGTTTCCTATATGTGTAACCTTTAGTTACTCCAGCCTAGGGGCAGCTAGGGGGCACAGTTGATAAGAGTACTGGACCTTGATTCAGGCATTCTCATCTTGAGTTCAAATCTGCCCTCAGACACTAACCCTAGCTAAGTCCCTTAACTCTTAAGCCTTAGTTCTTTATCTATAAAATAAGCTAGAGAAGGAAAGGGCAAATGGGGTTATGAAGTTAGACATGACTGAAGAATGACTGATATGCCATAAATGTAAGACTATGTAACTCTAGACAAGTCACTTAACCCCCTCTGCCTAGCACTTACCACTCTTCTGCCTTGGAACCAATATACAACGATCCCAAGATGGAAGGTAAGGATAATTGAAAAAATAAAAAATAAATAAAAAGGATGTCAAAGTTCTACATGCAATAAGGAAATGGAAGAGTATCTATTTGATTAGCTACCATACCCTTCTTCCTTTGTTTATACAAAGTGGTTTTAGTTAATCTAGAAGGGTTTGTGAGGCAACCGGCTCTTTGGGGTCTTTCGGATCACTGCGAAGGGAAGAAAATATTGGCCAATGAGTAGGGCAGGGAAGGTTGTGGCATTTAAGAAAAATGGGAAACAGAGTTTGTAAATGAAAATGAAAACTAAACAAGAATTAGTTTCTTTTAGTTAGTTGCTAA
This sequence comes from Gracilinanus agilis, assembly GCF_016433145.1. Taxonomy (NCBI): domain Eukaryota; kingdom Metazoa; phylum Chordata; class Mammalia; order Didelphimorphia; family Didelphidae; genus Gracilinanus; species Gracilinanus agilis. The sequence goes on along the minus strand of NC_058131.1, from coordinate 608,970,738 downwards.
AGATTAGTGATTGTCACAAGCACTGGAAAGCAGCTTTGGTGCCTTCGGAATCAGAAATCTACAGTATAAATCCTAGTTTTGAAACCTAGTACCTGTTTGACCTTGAGCAAATATCATTTAACAAGAAGTCTAAGCTTAGCTTCCTTGTCTGTCAAATGAGGGGATGAACTAGGTGACTTCCAGAATTCTGTGGTCTTGGGATTATAGATATACTTGGATATTTGTTCACTACCATCTCACCATTTCATCACTTGGACAGCAGAAACTCTCAAAGTCCTGTGTGTTCTTGTAGACCAGTATTACACTTAATCTTAGGCATTGGGGATAAGTTCAATTATTCTGAAGGTTTTCATTTGGTTACCCTCAAGGTGGAAGTTGGACCAGAAGAAATAAGCTGAAATAAATGCGTTTATGGATTTACAAATGGGAAGGATGAGGGTTCATGAATTTTCCAAGTCCTATAAATGTGTAAGTTATCTAAAAAAATGGATCTAAAAAGTTTTGCCCCAAAATAAGTGGTTGCTTTTGGTATTTGAAATGAAACCAAGTGGTTTCGTTTCAACATTGTTCTATATTCACTATTTACCATGATAGCATAGAGTAGTTGATTCCTTTCTGCCTAAATCTTTCTGGGCAAAAGGTCAACATGCCAATAGGAGAAAGTATTATTATTTATACCCTAACATTAATTTCCATAAATATGTTCTTGCTGTGGAAGCTGTAACTATGATCAGAACCAAAAATAAGAAATGCAATGTTTTCTTTAACTTGTAATAATGATATTAACAATAATTCATCATAAAACCTCTGGGCATACAATGGGCTAATATTAACTGGAAAATACAATTTCTAAAACTCAAGTGCAGAGTAAATTTTGTTCTAAAAATGTATTCATTTTAAAGCAAAAGATGTGTCATATATTTTTATTAACTCATAAAAAATGCAAAGGGTATACAAATTTTGTTCCTTTTTCGAAAACAGTGAAAAAACGAAACGTTTGTGTATAACAAATATTTGAAAGATACATCACATTTGACTTGTAAACAGAGCCTTAAAGTTTAAGCAATCACACGTATTAAAAAAAGTTGAAATAGTTGGTAACAAGTTATTGGCTTTTTCACCAAAAGGCCAGAGTAATGGCATATTCTTCTTTGGACCAAATGCTATTTTAATGAATGTTTAATAGTACTTTAGCCTTCTGTAAATATAAAAGATTGGCTCAGTTACACTCTGAAAATGAAATTCATTTTTGTCCAGACTTGTACAATGCACCAATCCCAAATTTCGAAGGTCTCATTTCATTGGTCTGAGTTAGCTTCTTTTCTAAGAATATGAAATGGATAGTATACTGTATTGAATATATCTTAGAATAAGTTAAGCTTTTAAACACATGAAATGGCAATAACTTTGTACTATTCTTTCTACCAACTAAATTCAAAAAGTTCAACCTAATCTTAATACATCCAAAAAAATGTATCAAGATTAAGAGATACAGTTATGATGAAAATCCAAACAAATCTCCAAAACCACATACTCTAAAACACTTAAATATATACAAACTGTGCTATAAGAATCATGCTTGTATACCACAGGTGACCAAAACAAATTGAAATTCTAAAGTTTACAAAGTGAAAAATAAGCAGTGGTTTTGCAAAGTGTAGATTTAGCATTTTTCCTGCTCTCCAGGAAGGACTCAGTCAAGTATACTGTTGCACAACATATATACACATACAATACTCGTAGGACATAACCACAAATTAAATATTATCAAAATGTTTTTAAATAAAATGCAACACCAGTAAGTGCACAGAACACAATGCAGAATACTGTCAATTACAGTGACCAGGAAGATACAAGGTGAATCACCTCGGTTTCAGAACCAAAAATAAGAAATGCAATGTTTTCCTTAACTAGTATTAAGCGAAATTAACCCATTTCCTACCTGGATAACCAAATTGTAAACATTTACCACTGCTCTGTGAGCACATCTTTTGGGTGTATATGTCCTCCACATAGAGAATTTAAAACTTAAATAGCTACCAATTTGGGAGTGCTTCTTTTGGGGGAGAAAAAGCAGGCAGGAAAAAAAATGATGATTGCTTCCCAAAAGTAGTTTTACAGAAAGTGCACTTTAAAATAGGAATTTTTTCCCCCATCCATTTCTTGGATGCGTTTTGCTACAAATCAGAAACCCAAAAGGGGCATTTTATATGTCAACACTTTATTCTCTGAGAACTTTTTCTAAAGCAAAATAAGAGGCCATCAAAGAATAGAAAAAAAGACTATTCCACTCCAAATTATCTGATGGTCTCATCCAATAGTCTCCAAGTCATTTTCCTAAACCCACATTCTGGCTTTTGGAATTCTTAAGGAGTTACGATCAAAGTAGGACCTTTTAAGACCAGATCCTCATGCTCTATGATTCCGTTATTCCCCAGGACACATAAATCTGGTCCTTAATACTGCAGGTCTACCTTAGTTTATCATCCTCACCCTCTTCGCCCTTATCCCAAGTTCAGGATCCCAACCTGTCCCACTGGTCCACTGCTTCCTCAAGGCAATATGTAAACAAAACTGGGACCAGCTGCATTATCTGCAGGTTTCTATGTTCTCAATGAATAATACTTTAGGTTTTAGAGAAGTAATACTAGATAGTGCCACCCCAATGCCATCCTTTCATATTGCATATTATTATTCTATTTTGTTTCTACTTTTTTGTTTTTGATTTAAACACTACCCAGCCTCCAGGAACTTAAAAAAAAAGTCAAATGAAAGTGATTTAAAGCCAGATACCCTGCGGGTGTGGCCAAAATGGAGGAAAAGAAAATGAGAGACATTTCATTTTACTATTTTATTATCTGAAATAATTAAAGCTTATCAAAAGAAAACTCAGTCTCCCAACTTGTTACTGGAGATTATTTGGAGATGTGGTTAGACTTTTGTGCAAGTTGGGATTCTGGCTATGCCTATTTCGACTGCGGACTGATGAAAACATAGTGTTGCAACCTGGTACTTTACACTTGTGAAGCTGGCGGAGGTGCACAGTTTTATAGTGGGCCCTGAAGGTTCCTTTATTACTGTATATTTTTTGGCAGAGGTGACAAGTTATTGGCAAACCGGAGGGAAGGTTTGAAAAGCTGTGATTGGCCTTTTCCATGAGGGCGCAAATGGGATAGCCATCTTCATTGGGGATCAGGCTCGGTCCTTCACAGCTTTCATCACTGTCATCCAGAGCTACATTGCCCTCTTCACTTCCTCCATCGGAGTCCCAGGAAGAGGGGGTGCTGCTCTCAGACTTCATGCTGGAGGTAGTGCTTAAATCGAGGACCGTGCCCTCACTGGTGGGACCACAGCCGTAGCTCTCTAAACAGGATTCTCGGATCTTGCTGATCGGGTACACAACGCTCCCAGTCCGGTTGGTTCCTTTGAAGATGACAGAAGTCTGGGGAGTGTGCTGTTTGAAAGCTGCATCCTGATAAACCTCCTTAGCCATATCTTTCAAAAGGTAAGTTGCACTCAAAGGGTTGTCATTGCTTTCCAGGGTATCTTTGGTGATAACTTTCTGATGAAGATTTAAGTTTGAACTGTGTCTAAAACAGTGAAAAGAGGATTAGCAATCAACAAATTGTGGGTTTTTTAGAACTTTAATCATCGATATAATTAATGAAGACATAGCTTAGGAGAAAACTTATAGGCTAATAGGTGAAGCAGCTCTCAGGGATGAAAAATAACAGCCTTCGGTAGAATGGACTAGACTGGGAAAGGGAGACCCACACAATAACTACCTGGGTTTGTTCACTGACCCACCTTTATTCTTTGTGGCTCTGGGTTTTTCCATCTAATGGAAGTGGATTAGAAGACTCCCTTCTAGTTTTAAGATTTTCTATGACAGTGGCCAATGAGGTCTAGTTGTAAAATTTTCTACGATAGTGGCCAATGAGGTCTAGTTTTAAGATAATGGCCAATGAGATATAGTTTTAAAATTTTCTATGATGGTGGCCAATGAGGTCTAGTTGTAAAATTTTCTACGATAGTGGCCAATGCGGTCTAGTTTTAAGATAATGGCCAATGAGATATAGTTTTAAAATGTTCTACGATAGTGGTCAATGAGGTCTAGTTTTAAGATTCTATGTGATAGTGGCAAATGAGTCTAGTTTTAAGATAATGGCCAATGAGGTCTAGTTTGAAAATTTTCTATGATAGTGGCCAATGAGGTCAAGTTTGAAAATTTTCTATGATAGTGTCCAATGAGATCCAGTTTTAAGATTCTAAATGATAGTGGCCAATGGGTCTAGTTTGAAAATTTTCTATTATAGTGGTCAATCAGGTCTAATTTTAAGATTCCATGTGATAGTGACTAATGAGGTCTAGTTTTAAATTTTTCAATGATAGTAGTTGATGAGGTCTAATTGTAAGATTCCTTATGATAGTAGCAAATGGGTCTAGATTTAAGATTCTATATGATAGTGGCCAATGAGGTCTAGTTTAAAAATTTTTTTATGATAATGGTCAATGAGGTTTAGTTTTAAAATTTTCTGTGACAGTGGCCGATGAGGTCTAATTGTAAAATTTTCTATGTTAGTGGCCAATGAGGTCTAGTTTTAAGATTCTATGTGATAGTGGCAAATGAGTCTAGTTTTAAGATAATGGCCAATGAGATCTAGTTTTTAAATTTTCTATGATAATGGCCAATGAGGTCTAGTTTTAAAATTTTCTATGATAGTGGCCAACGAGGTCTAGTTTAAGATTCTATATGATAGTGGCCAATGAGTCTAGTTTAAAAATTTTCTATTATAGTGGTCAACAAGGTCTTAATTTTAAGATTCCATATGATAGTAGCAAATGAGTCTAGTTTTACGATTCCATATGATAGTGGCCAATGAGGTCTAGTTTTAAAATTTTCTATGATAGTGGTTAATGAGGTCTAATTGTAAGATTCCTTATGATAGTAGCAAATGAGTCTAGTTTTAAGATTCTATATGATAGTGGCCAATGAGGTACTTTGAAGCCTACCAAACTACAGTTCCTGGTCCAGAAATAAAATGAATGCTACAGAGTTCTAAAATGTTTAATCTCTCTATTTTACTTATCCATAAATGCTGTTTTTTTCCATGACTACACAAGAAAATGAAAATTACTTACTTATTACTTATTGTGCTAAATTTTTCTACCAAATTTCTAAGTTGAAAAGAAAAAGATATTTCATTATAAAAATGAACATTGGTCTTAACATGCAGATGAGTGTACATACAAGTTACTCATAGTAAATACAACTACCTAAAAAGCACCAACTTAGAAATTTTAATTATAAGTGCTCACAGTATGACCATTTGGCTTTTCAGAGTCTTGTAAATATGAATGCAGTGGGGGCAGATGGGTGGCTCAGCAGATAGAGAGCTAGGACTGAAGACAGGTAGTCTTATGTTCAAACTTGATCTCAGACACTTCCTAGCTGTGGCAAGTCACTTAATCCCAAAATGCCTCCCCCTTACTGCTTTTTCTGGACCAATACTCAGTCCTGATGCTAAGACAACAGGTAAGGGTTTTTTTTAAAAATTATTAATACTACGCCTATGTTGGTCTTTCCCCAGTGACCCAAAGTTATTACCTTAGCAACCATGTTTCCTTTTTTTCCTTGCCTTATTAGTATCTTATATATGCACTAATGCTCTATCTATGTTGACCTTTCCCCACTGACCCAAAGATTTTTCCTTAGCCACCAGGTTTCTTTTTTTTTCTTCCCATTGTAATGAAATTAGAAGGGGAACTAGGTAGAAGATTTGTGGCAGGCTCAAAAAGAAATTCCTTCTCCCTTTTAAGATCTTGGAGCTAGAACTAGAAAGGACCTCAGAAGACATCTATAGTTCATCCCCTTTTTTTGTATATAAGAAACTCAGGATCAAAGCTATCAAGTGACTTTGCCCCAGGTCATCCAGTTATAGTCACATGAGGGTTCTGAACCCAGGTCCCTTGACTCCAGAGCTCAAGCATAGCTGCTACTAAAACTGCAGAAGCAAAGAAAGAAAGAAAGATTCCAGACTCTAAAGATAAGGGGAATTTTTTTTAAAACCCTTACCTTCTAAATTAGAATCAATACTGTGTATTGGTTCTAAGGCAGAAGAGTGGTAAGGGCTAGGCAATGGGGGTCTGGGAAGTGTCTGAGGTCACATTTGAACCCAAGACCTCCCTTCTCTGGGCCTGACTCTCAATCTACTGAGCCACCCAGCTGCCCCACAAATCTTTGATACTCTAAAGCAGTGATTCCCAAAGTGGGCGCTACTGCCCCTGGTGGGTGCTGCAGTGATCCAGGGGAGAGGTGATGGCCACAGGTGCATTTATCTTTCCTATTAATTGCTATTAAAGTTAAAAGAAAATTAAATTCCAAGGGGCTAAGTAATATTTTTTTCTGGAAAGGGGGCGGTAGGCCAAAAAAGTTTGGGAACCACTGCTCTAAAGTAACAATTTCATTTTACAGATAAAGAAACTACTATGTGGTATAGGAGAAAGAACCCTGGAGGCAGAGTCAGGGAGACCTAGGTTCGAATCCCATCATCGCATATACTCCCTGTGTTGACCTTGGAAAAAGAACTTAATCTCTAAGAGGCTCATATTATTAAAAAACGGATTTTAAAATATTAATATGGTTCACAGGGGTGAAAGTATCCACAGAGACATGATAGGTAAAACACTCTGAAAACTTAAATGAACTATATTCATGTGTGTCATTGCTGTCTGTTATTAAATTATTTTTCATAAGTGGAGGGTAACAGGTGATTGAACTTCATTTTCCCACAGAAAGAATGCTATATACATGGCTGATTCTAAACATGCAGAAGCGGATGAAGCACCAGGAGCAGTTGGGAAGACCCAGGCTCTAATTCTACTTCAGATACTTCCTAGCTGGATAATCCTGTGACCACCTATCCTTTCTCAAAGTTGGCCTCTTCATTTGTAAAAAGAGGCATGGGCAGCTGGGGGCCCTGGTCTTAGAATAAGCGAGACTCATCTTTGGGAGGTCAAATCTGGCCTCAGACACTTACTAGCTGTGTGACCCTGGGTAAATCACCTAAACCCATTTGCCTCAGTTTCTTCATCTGTAAAAAATCTAGAGAAAGAAATGACATACCAGGCTAGGTTTTTTGTTTGTTTGTTTGTTTTTTTGCCAACAAAACTTCAAAATGGAGTCATGGAAAATTGGACAGGACTAGAATGACTGAACAGCAAAAAGGGGCATAATTGTAGCTGTAGCCCAGAGATGTCTTTAATGAGACAGCGTACATAAAGTACACTGTCAACCATATGGCATTAAATAAATGATGATTGTTATTATTATTATCAAGAGTAGTGCAGTGGAAGGGAAGGGAGGAAAGAAGGTAAGTTTGATTGTATACCTTAGGAAAACTTGTGTGGAAATGTATTACATGTAATTGGTTAAAAAAATTTTTTTTAATATAATAGTTGGAGGGCAAAAGATGGGGGGGGTGGGAGCAAGGTGGCTCAGTGGATTGAGAGCCAGTCTCAGAGATGGGAGGTCCTAGGTGCAAATCTGGCCTCAGGCACTTCCTAGGCAAGTAACTTAACCCCCATTGCCTAGCCCCTATAGTCTTTGCCTTGGAACCAATATACAGAATTGATTCCAAGACAGAAGGTAAGGGTTTAAAAAAAAAAAAAAGAGAGAGTAGGACAGGAAGTTCTGGGGGACTCACTTTGGGATCTAACCACCTTAAAAATAGTATTTCTATGGAAAAATGGATCCTAAATACACTTATTAATGATTTAGAGTTTTGCGGGCCCTTCCACACCCTTCTTGCTCAGTCCTCTCATTTTTCTAATTGAGGAAACTAAGGCCCCAAGACTGGCCCAAGATTAGTAAGTGACAATATTGGTCCTCTGACTTCAAATCAACACTCATTCCACTATACTACACTTTATAACTATTTATCACAGCTAACATTTCTATAGAACTTTTTAAGGTTAGCAAAGTGCTTTACAAATTTTATCTCAATTGATCCTCATGACAACCCTGGGAGGGAGGCCCTATTATTATCTCCATTTTACAGATGAGAAAACAAACTGAGGCTGAGATTTAAAAAAATTGTTCTCAGCCTCAGTTTCCTCATATGTAGTTTATCTAGAGTCACATCTTGGGCTACCTGCCCAGGTTTACATAACTAAGAAGAGTCTGAGGCAGATTTCGAACTTGGATCTTCCCGACTCCAAGTCTAGCATTCCATACACTGTGCAACAACCCAAGTGTTGCCAAGTTATAATGTTCTAATATTCCTGCCTGCAAAGTGGAGTCTTTTTAAATAATTTTTATAATAAGCCCAAAACATCCAACATAAAAAATAAAAAAAATAAAATTTTGGAATGAAATGACTATTAATTTAGCAGATATTATACAAAAGAACAAAAATTGTATATAATGTGGAATTTAATCTCATCAAGACTCTCTCTTATTGCTCTACAGCCCCAAGCATGACATATAAACAGCCTAACCAAATGGACCTTCTCCATTTTCTCCTTATCTTCTTTGTATATTTTCTTTGATCTAAGACCACAGATCATTCATGAGAACACATTTGCTTCTGCAATCGCAAAACAGAGGGGCTGTGTTGGCAGGAAGGGGTTACCCTACAACTGGGTAAAACTCAAGCTAGGGTTGCCACAGAGAAAAGTCTGTTTTGATATGGACTTGCCTAGAGGGTCTCTAAGATACATTCGAATCTGAGATTCTGTTATACATTTTTTCAGTTATAGAAACTCATTAGTATAGTGTCCTAGGGGATGGCAGGGGCATTCATGCTTATAAAATCATAGAAACTTGAATAAAAGCATTTGTTTTATTCATAATATGTTCTTATGTGCTCTATTCAAGGGTTATTTTATGAAATATCTAAGATTTGAACATATCGTTCTCTTAATTTCTCTCTCTTGAAACCTTTCTGAAATTCAAGTCAAAAAAGGCATTTGAAGGACACCTACATAGCTTAATGGAATGAGACACAGACCTGGAGACAGGAGGTCCTGGGTTCAAATCTGGCCTCTGACCCTTCCTAGCTGTGTGACCATAGGCAATCGCCTAGCCCTTACTGCTCTTCTGCCTTAGAACCAATAAGCAGTATTGATTATAAGATGGAAGGTAAGACTTATCTTTTTTTAAAAAGGCATCTAGAAATAAATAATTCTCATTTTATAGATGAGGAAACTGATGTGTCTGTGTATTGCTAACTGAGCCTTGCCTGCCCAATTCTGGCCCCAACCAACCTTTCCAGCCTTGCCTTTCATTATTGCACATAGCTCATGCTTTAGATCAAACCAGTCAGATTTCCCATTTTTCGTCCCATGCTAATCCTTCCATCCGGAATGCCCTTCTTCATAAAATTATGAGGCATTCTTGGAGCCACTGATCAAATATCCCATTCTTTTATTCATTTCGTTCTTCCTAGATAGGATCTCTTTCTTTTCTCAATACCTATAACACTCAGTTTGAACTTGTCTCTTGGTGCCTGAGATGGCCCTCCTTGCTTTAGGAGTTGTCTGTTCACACATCTCTCTCCAACTAGACTATAATCTACTTGAAGACAGAGACCAGTGTGGAAACCAATTGGAACAAAGTTCAGCTTTGCATTCCTCACAGCACTTCCTGGTTGCTCAGTAAACGTTTGTGGAATTAATGGATAGATTACATCCATGTGTAATGATCAGAAGGAAGAAGTGCCATGTTAATATTCTAAAATATATTTATCATTCTCATATATTTCATAAAACTTCTGACCTTCTCCAAGTTCTCTTGGGGATAACGTTTCAGAGTTTCTAGGATGGAAATGGGATCTGAAGACTCAAGTGACTCAACTTTACTGACAACAAAAGGAATAAGATTATAATTTGGGACACATGACCCAACTGGATTAGCTGGATATAGTCTAGAAACTACTTAGCAAATGGCTGGTTACATTCAAACTCAGAGTCAGAGGACTTCGGAATGACTTGAGACCCAAGAGATATTATACTACCTACAACACTCTATTACATTACAGCCTCTGAATCTTAAAAATAAGAAAGTTGATGTTTTTGGATCTCAAAAACAAAACCCCAAACCCAAACGCCCATAGGTTTCTCTCTTTCAATTATCCAACCACAAACCATAAATTAAGGGAAAAAAACCCCACAGTAACATTTGCTCTCTATTATTCTCTTATTTTAGTCTTTATCAATTAAAATTAATCTTGCTTTAAAAAATACCTAGCCAGTCAGAAGGAAATAAAAGTTTCTAGGAATAAAAAAGCCTTTCCATCAAGATTTTGTTCAAATGGCACTCATTTCATGAGCTCTTTTTTTCATTCTCCTCCCCTCTTTAAGTCATCTCTCCCTTTTCAAGTTTCATAGAATGATATTCATCCTATTTTCACACACCACTCTGTACATGGTTCACATGTGATGCTAGAAGGCAAGGTCTGCAAAGAGTTCTTCTATTCCATCGTAGCCTCCCTCCCTAGTCTACCTCGGTGCTATGGTGGTCCCTTCACTTAAAACAGATGCTAATATAATACTTGCTGAATTCGTTCAATAATTATATTTTATTTCTAACTGTGCGACCTTGAGCAAGTTACTTAGTCCCCATTGCCCTGCCCTTAACACTCTTCTGCCTTGGAACCAATACAAAAATATTGATTCTAAGACAAAAGATAAGGACTATTAAAAGATAAAAAAATATATATATTATTTTATAAACAGAGTATTCAAATAATCCACAGAAAATAAGCTTCCTGACTCAGTTCCCCAAGTAGTTAAATTTCAAATGACTCGCCGTCGTGATGGCGACACATCCGACTCGTATTTACAAGTGTCTTACCTGTCTCGGCTTCTGCGGGAAGGGAAGGTTGCGCTACAGCCCTCAATTGTACAGATATGCATTTCTTTGGCATGCACATTTTTAAAATGAATTTTCACGCTGTAAGTGTTTTTAAAGGTCTTCTTACAGATATCACAATGGAAGCGAGTTTCTTCCTTTTGTCTTCCTAGCCCGTGCTGACTGACCTGATCTATCTCTCTAGGATCCTCAAAACAAGGGAGAGCCATTGCCCGGTTGGACAAGGCGTTTAGGAATCCCCCCGTCAGTAAGTGGTGCTGCAGTTCCACGCAGTCAGAATCGGGAAGCTGGTGTTTGGATGGCTCTTTTGCATACATCGACAGAGGCTCCATCACTGGTTTTAAGACACTGGCGTGTTGTTTGGGATCGCCGAACGCGGCTTCCCTGGGCACAATGGCTAATACTGGGCTTTGTTCGGTCTCTTTCTCTGAGCCGTTCGAGTCCTGCTCGGATGCTTTTTTTAAATGTCGGGTCTCGATCACCGACTCTGGTTTGGGAGGCCTCCCTGCCTCCGAAAGAGGCTGCCACACGTTGGCCGAGGACGGACGGTGCTCCGCCGGCTCCACGACCTGCTTTTCCGCGCTGAGCTCGCACGTCTCCAGCTCCCCGTCGCTGACCACCTGCAAGGGCATCTCTTCGTCCGAACTGAGGGCGTCGCTGTTTTCGTTGGCGATCTCCACCGTTTCCTTCTCGATTTTGATAGGCATGCTTGATTTCCGAGATTTTTTCTTGGGAAGAGCATCGAACGGCAACTCGTTGGAGGCCAGCTGCTCCGGCACGGAGGACGAGAGCAGAGGCAGGGAGGGGAGCGTTCCTGGGGTGTTGGCAAGCTCGGCCGGGGTGACCGGATTACGGTAGAAAGGAAGAACGGGCTGAACCGTCTTTAAGTTGGGGAAAAGCACCCCGTTCTGGCCAATGCTGGGGAAGGCCGGCTGCCCTTTGGGGTCGGTGCACGGCCCGATATAGCTGGGGACGGGCCGGCTGTCCGGCGATGTCACGGGGAAGCCTGCTCTCTTGCTCTCCTCCGAGATGGTCACGCTCAAGCTGTTGCGCAGGTCTTTGTCCCGGTTGTTCCTGTTCATGGGCATGTGCAGCCGGGGGTTTGGGTTTGCGCTGTGTCGGTTCCGGCTCCGCAGGGAGCTGAACACCATGTTGCATCCTTCGATCGTGCATTTGTGTTTGATCTTCAGGTGAACGGCATTATAGTGGATTTTCAGCGTCCCTTTGTCGTAGAAGGTCTTTTCACACGCCGTGCAGAAAACCCGGCCTTTCTTCGGACCCAGACTGTTCCTTTCCGTCGTCTTCCCTTTGGGTTCCGGGGAGAGCCGGGCCATTTCCAGCTTGGCCACCGCGTGGTGGGAGCCCGAATCGCTGAAGCTGGCGTCCTCTTCCGTCTTGGGGAGGAGGTCCGGACAGCCGAGACACGGCTCGCTGTCCATCTGGAAGGACGCAGAGGTAGGCGTTAAGAAGCCGTTTTCAGGAAAGGGCATCTGGAGGTCGTGCTTCGTGTCCTTGCTTCGCTCTTGACCTTGCTCGATCACGTGTCTCTCTGGAGGGGAGCCTATCAAAGGGGGAGGCACCGGGCTGAAGAACTGGAAAGGCAGCATGAAGGCCATGTTGTTGATGAGGTTCTCGAAGTGATGAAGGTTGCCGGGGTTCACCTTGTCCACTGGGACAGAAAGGCTGGGACTTCTCTGGTTGCAACTTTCTATAAAGGCTCTAATATCCAAATTGGTCGTGGTAGATGGTATGATAATGGACTGTCCTTCCTTCTCCTGAATTGCCATGAGCTCTACGATGGACTTGGTCTCTCCAAAACGGAGAAACTGATGCAGGGTGGCCAGTTCTTCTTCACTGGTCATGATACTCCAATGATCCAAAACTTTTCCTGATGCATCCTGAGTACGAGATCAAGTATAAAATAATAATAATAAATTGACTGTTGGGTTTTTTTCATTTTTATTTTTATTTTGAATATTTTCCCATATTTACATGTTTCATGTTTTTTTTTTTCTTTTTTAAAAAGTTACAGGGGGCAGCTGGGTGGCTCAGTGGATTGAGAGCCAGGCCTAGAGATGGGCGATCCTAGGTTCAAACCTGGCCTCAGACACTTCCCAGCTGTGTGACCCTGGGCAAGTCACTTAACCTCCATTACCTAGCCCTTACTGCTCTTCTACCTTGGAGCCAATACATAGTATTGACTCCAAGACGGAAGGTAAGGTCTTAAAAAATAATAAAATATAATAAAAATAAAATAATTAAATAATTTTAAAAATTAAAATTAAAATTAAAAAATTACAACCTTGAGCCAACATAGCTATTTTCTTTTTTAGACCCATACCTTCTATCTTTGATTCCAAAGCAGAAGAATGGTAAAAACTAGGCAACAGAGGTTAAATGACTTGTCCGGGATCATACGACGAGGAATTTGAACCCAGGACCTCCCATCTCTGGGCCTGGCTCTCTATCCACTGAATCACCCAGATGTCCCCCAACATAGCTCTTTAATGGCAATTCCCAAATCTAACTCAAGTTAAATCAAGTATCCTTGTTTCCTTCTTTGTTCCAACCCAGTGATAAACCACTCAGCTGTCATGACTCAAAACACAATTACTTATAAACCTTTATATAATTTTTTTCACCAAGATTAAAATATGCACAATCTGAACAACAACAGTAGCATCTAAGACTAAGGAGAAAAGATAGAGCAATCAGCCTAGATATATAACTCAAGTATTATTTCACTGAAAGCTTAATAATCTTCCAAGCAACTAACATCTGAAAACAAATGAACCTTTATTGATTTGTAGCCAATGTTCACAAAGCACAGCTGTAATTACACTAGAGTGTTGGAGTTCTTTCAAACTCTAGCTATGCCTAACTTTTCCCAATAACTATAATAAATATTTTATCACAGAACATGTATTTGATGGCCTACTGAGATTTTTCACAGTGCATGTAAGAGTTTCTAAGATGATAAGGAATGTAACATCATAAATTTTTCATGTGATAGAGGTTCAAGGTAATTGATTCCATATTTTTAATCCTAACACTAAAAAGCAAGATTATCAAGATCATTAAATATTGATCTATGTCATAATGTAAGATCATAATACTACTTTACATAAAAGGTCATTTCCAGCCAGTTGTAGGGCCTAGTCTGTGTGATCGCATGTTTTATTTATTTTTTTTTGTTTTTTTTTTTTTTTGTTTGTTTGTTTTTTAATGTCCACACAGGTTAATTTGTAGAGATGTTAGTCTGGCAAATATAGTCCATACCCAGATAAAATTCTATCTCGGTATTTAAGATCACTATCAAAATTATGTTACATTTGCTACTGACATTGAAACCAAGCACAGGTGATATTCCATGAGCTATATTTCCCCCAACATTTCGTAGTCTAGGTTGTTAATTCTACAGTACCTGAAGCACATATCCACGAATATAATCCTGAAGAGTCCAGTCCAAGGCATGAAGAATCTGGATTACCTCCTCTTGTTTCAGTACACTGAAAAGCCGATCTAAAAGAATTTTAAGGCGGATGGGAATGGCTTGGGTTCCGTAGAGCATGAGACTGCTGATATCAAAAACCACATTGGACTGGACTATCTCCACTTGGCTAGTTGGGTACACATTTGGGATCCTCAATTTGCTTAGTGCTGAAAACCAGACATAAGAAGTATTTTTAAGAGGTAATCTCAGTTCATAGTACAGTTACTTAAACTATAGTCTACCCTCAATTGTTTATGCTGACCAATACAAAGAAAAGCTATTAATAGTTTTATAATTTTGATTAACCATTGATTTCCAGTTCATTCCCACTAAAGCTTTTTTCCTTCCTTCCTTCCTTCCTTCCTTCCTTCCTTCCTTCCTTCCTTCCTTCCTTCCTTCCTTCCTTCCTTCCTTCCTTCCTTCCTATCCATC
>NC_058131.1:608943872-608953071 GCF_016433145.1 Gracilinanus agilis | reverse complement strand
TTCTTTCTTCCTTCCTTCCTTCCTTCCTTCCTTCCTTCCTTCCTTCCTTCCTTCCTTCCTTCCTTCCTTCCTTCCAACCCTTACCTTCTGTCTTGGAATCAATACAATGTATTGGTTCCAAGGCAGAAGATTAGTAACGGCTAGGCAATGGGGGTCAAATGACTTGCCCAGGGTCACACAGCTAGGAAGTGTCTGAGGCTAGATTTGAACCTAGGATCTCCCATCTCTAGGCCTGACTCACAATCCACCAAGCCATCCAGCTGCCCACTTTTTTCTTTTTTTAAGAAGTGAAATGCACAGTCTCAAATTTTTCTCTCCCTTCTTTTCCTTATTCAGTTACTGGAGTTCATGAACATTCAAACTGCCAAATGCAGTAAAGAAGGGGGACAAAGAAAGGACAGAAATAATCTCCCCAACTAGATAATTGGTTACTGAATAACAGAGGTGATTATACCTCATAAACAAAAAGTTACACAAATAAGTTGTTAAAAATTTTTTTTACCATGTGCCACCCATCCATGTCTGCACTGTTCACACTGACGGTGGTGTATTTTTCCTGGTTTGAAACCTTGACAACTACAGTTCAGAGTGCATCCAATAGCCTGTAAAGTAACAAACACAATGGCATATAGCAGATAAATAACATTTGGGACAAGAAGAACAGAGTATTTGGCTTTGGTTTTTAAAAGCCCAAGCAGAAAGAATAGGATCCATTTCAGCATAGGAAGACAAACAGTTAATTTGGTGCCTGAAGCCATTAATGTGCCAAACGAATATTCTCTGTACCCAAAGAAGTAGCTTATCCATATGGCTGAAATGGAAATAGATTTCTTTATTAGAGATAGATACACTGGGTTTATATGCAAGTCAGAAGCCAAAGAGGAAACTCTTCAAAATAAGTGCTATAGATGTTCCATTTAAAGCAAAATGGATAAAGGATTAGAACTGGGTTGCTTTTAAGTGCTAATCCATTTGAGCAGAGAGTTGGGGTCGGATGATTGAACAGGCACACTGAACTCTATCTGCTGTTTGGACAAAAAGAGGAAGCTGTTTGGCAGGCAGCTGTATGGAGTTGATGGTAAAGTATCACGGTGATGTTTGCAATGTGAATTCAAATCAAGATTGATGACCTCAGTTTAATCACTAAAGAGATGATCACTTTTGAGGTAATAAACAACATCATTTGCCTCAATCTTAAGCAGGAAGCAAACACCTACCTGTTCAATTTCACACCCTCCTCCTCCTCCACCCCTGCCTATAAACCCCATAACTCTCCTTACAGGGTACTCCTGGGAACTGTTTTCCTGCAGCCCCTCGTGTTCCAAGCAAGTCTGGTTGTCGTGAATACTTCTTATCGTGGAGCTAAGGGTAATGAAAAAAGATCAAGGGAATAGAGAATTTTGTGTGAGGGCAGACCAAAAAAAAATTTAGTCTCTTTTAGTCTAGAAAGGCAAAGTTGGAGGAAGGGGGTCAGGAAATATGATCAAAGCCTATAAAATCATGAAGGGTATTGATAGGGTAAAGCCCAGACTTGTTCGCCACATCCCAGAATATTAGAGCTAGAGAACATCTACCCCTTGAAGCTTTAAAAGAGGTAGTTTTAGAACAAACAAAAGGAAATACTACTTAAACAGCGGGTAGTAAACATATGGAACTCATTACTCAAAGAGGTGGCAGAGGCTGAAAATACAAATTGCTTCAAGAAGGAGAGATCTATTAAGAGAACCTAGGGAAGTTTAGGGGTACAGTCCTTATCTTTTAAGTTAACTTTGTGGAGGAGCAGACCTACTATTTTTATCTGACAATGAAGAGGAAATAGAATCTTGGACAGGAAGGACCCCAAATATGACCCAGTATTAAACAAGTGGGGAATTTGGAGTTTATAAATTCAATCCAGTAAGCTTTACTGAGTACATAGATTAGTAAGAGTATTGCTGTTGTCTTATAGGTAATGGCATAAATATCATTATTCCTACTCTACAGATAAGGAAACTGAGGTTCAAAAAGTTTAAGTGATTTGGCAAAAGCCATATATATATATATGTATATATACACACATATATATACATATACATATATATATATATATATATATATATAGTGTCAGGGCTGAGATTTTGGATGATGGTCTTCTGTTCTACATCAAGTACACTACCAAGTAGGGGGCTGGGACCTTTAAAGAAAAGACAGAGACCCCTTAGTGATCATCTCACCCAACCTCCTTGTTTTATAACAAGAAACAAGTGATCTGAGCAAGGTCACACAGTCAGAGTTAACTGAGACTGAGCTGGGAATATTATCTAACCCAGAAGTTCGCCGTTCAGTGCTCTTTCCAATACATGGTACACAGAGCTTCCTCCAAACACAATTATGTAAAAGATAGGCAGAAGTCCAAAGTAGCTAGAGTTTTAACTGACAAAGTTTGGGAAATATTTAAGTTCAGCTGAATTTCTCAGACCTTCCCTTCATCTCCAATTCTCCAGTGAGAGATCAAGGTCTAAAGAATGAAATGAATTATTAAATAGCAAAAGCCCTCGCAAGAGACTTGCTTGTCAGAAAGAAAACACTACCAGGCGGGGTAAAAACTGTACATAGTCGTTTTGGACCCAAGAACAAGGTATCGGGTTGGGAGAACCGTATGCTATTCGGGTCAGGGATAGGATTAAAGCCCTGGCATACAAAACCATTGGGTTCTGCTAACAGAATTATGACCTAACCTTTCTGGGGGCTTTAGTTTTACCCTCCAGAAATATGGGGATAGTGCTTATTTCAAAAGTGTTTTGTGATTCTCTGAACATAAAGGAAGAAAGGAATCTATTATTGGGAACTGGGAAACCTGCCCTTAGAGTATGTGCCAGGGTGCCTCAGCAGTGATAATTAGTGACTCTTTCATTCTAGAATTTCACATCTCTTCTGCTTGCTCATTTCCAGGATTTATTCTGAATGAGGATGACATATTAGCATGCCTGGAGATACAAAGATGGCAGGAACTAGGCAGACATCGGTTTTCATCTGAAGGTCTGGAACAAGCGGTAACGGGGTGTGCAGCTGACTAGACTATTTCTGCATAATCCCTCCGAGAAGTCATCCCCAAATGATAAAACTGGTGAAGAAAGCTTTTAGCTCCTAGTAAAGGAGAGCCCATGAGCAGGTGATGCGGCAGTAATGACTTTTGCTCCTGTAACTGATCTATCTTAACTTTGTTATGGAAACACTTGAAGAGTAGAAAGTCATACACATTTACATAAAAGGTTACAAAATAATGAATAATGATCGCCTTTACCGAACGAGATGTCAAAACAGAAATGTGGTTCAATTACTTGACATTCTTATACATCTGACAGATGTTTCCAACAGTTCAGACTTCCATCAAAAGCTTTCGATGTAAGCGGCTGGAGAATCAGAAATCATGTCTGCTGGCTGTTCTGGACAGCACCCAGTGTCCAGTGGTCATTTATAAGCGGCAGGAGGATTTCGCAACTTACTTCAGTTCTGGTGTTCTGGGGCTTCAGGAGAGTGGGTACCGCCTCACCAACATGGACTGTGCCTCCTTACCCATTTTAGTAGACTATCCTCACAAGTTATCACAACCCAAATATTCATCACTGGTGAGCCAACCAAGTTACAAGCCTTTCCAAACACAGCTACACTAGCTCTAAAATGAGAGGGATGTGGTCTGGGTCTATATTCAGTCTTTTTCAGCCCTTGAGAACCTGCCAGACTCTACATTCTATTTGCATATCCTTCCAGAACCTAGGGTTACTTTCACATTATGAAGAGGAAACAGGGTAGGTCATTTCCAGCTTGCATTGAATAAATTAACCTATCTGGGAATTTCTTTTTTGCACATTTTTCCACCCTCCATTTCTTTTCTCTCAAAAGGACTATAAAAAAATAAGGGATTCAAACATTCTCTTTTCCACTTGCATCCATGTCCCTCAAAAAATAGTTTACTCTTAAAACAAGGCATTTGAATTATATATAGAGTTGATTATATTATTGATGATATATATTATATCTATTATATATGTAGTTGATTAATTCATGCCATTTATTTGCAACTTGGAAATAAAATTATTAGTAATAGTAATAACAATAAGCTCTTATGTTCATAATTATACTTTACAAAAATAATTTCTGGTACATTTCTCACTTGAAAGGCAGGGGACAGAAAGCTAGACTTTGAAGCCAGGAAAATCTGGATTCAAATCCTATTAAACTTTTTCTAGACCAGCTGTGTGACCCTGGGCAAGTCACTTGACCCCCATTGCCCACCCTTACCACTCTTCCATCTATAAGACAATACACCGAAATTAAGGATTAAAAAAAAAAAACCAAAACTTTTTCTAGGGAAGTCACACAAATCTCCTAAAGCTCAACTTTTTCATTGCTAAAATGAGAGGTCTATGACCTCCTTAGGGACTTAACTAGGTTTAAATCTATGATGTTACAATGTTCGTCTGTAAGGCAGGCAAGGATTTTATAGGTGAGACTGTGTCTCAGAAAGGTTAAGGCTAAGATCAGCTAGTTAGCAAGGGAAGGGACCAAGAACATAACTCAGGTCTTCTGATTAGAGAGAAACAGAGCAGACAGACACACAGATTCAGAAAAGAGGGCATGACTGGGCTCTTTTATGCATACTTATTTCTCTAGAGTAGGGATTATTTCATTCTTTGTATGTGAACTCCAGCACCTAGTATAGAGACTGACACCTACCTGATAGGAACTTAATAAATCCTTATTGATTAACTCATAGGGGTTTTTAAGGGGAGCTTCCCATGGACAGAGAGTTCTATGCCAGAACAACATGTCTCATAGTGACAAACGGTCACTTTTTATTTACCACAGATGAGTAGATTCATTATATATTGTTGTTCAGTGGTTTGGTCTCATTTAGGGTCTTTTTGGCAAATATAATTTTCCAAAATGACTTACCATTTCCTTTTCCAGTTCATTTTACAGATGGGGAAACTGAGGCAAGTAGGCTTAGGTGACTTGCCCAGGATCACACAGCTGGTAAATTTCTGAGGACAGATTTGAACTCATGAAGAAGAGGCTTCTTGATTTCAAGCCCAGTGCTCTATCTACTATAACAGTGATGGTGAACATTTTAGAGACTCAGAGCTCAAATGGCCACCCTCACACATGTGACCCCCCCACCCCTGCTCCCCTACCCCAGAGAGGAGAGGGAGGAAGGTCTCCCACTGGGCTGCTGGGCAGAGAGACAGGTGATGTGAAAAATGTCCTCAGGTACAGTGGAGAAGGGGAAGGGAGCAGCCCCCTCGAGTACACATGCCAAAGGTTCACCAACATGACACTACACCATCTGTCTGGCCCCTGATTCATATACAGGTGATTCATATTCAGGTGATTAATTCCACTTTCCTTTATGACTGGGAATTTTTTGCCTTGAATATCATGTAATCTGGTCACTTCATTTTAGGAGCTTTCAATTCTCATTCAGAATTTCCAAGAAATTTATCAAAACTCTAATCTTCCAACTGCACTTTCTAAGTTACACTGAGATCAGTTCTAACCTAACCCATTTTAACAAGAGTTAATGATACTAATTAAGTAACTAGGGAAATAATCTCATCTGAATCATTTATAAAAAAGAATGCTAATTATAGTGGCTAAGAAAGTTCCCAATTTCAGAGTGTTTTCCCAACATGCAAGAAGAGTCACAGAATCCTACCAGGTCAAAGAATAACTCATGACATTCTAAAGTAAAACTAAAATGTCCAAAGTCAAGGAAATCTTCAAAATTCTAATTAAATGACTAGTGGTACATGTGGCAATTAAAATGAGAAACTCTTTCTAAAGTTAAATCCTTTCACTCAGCGTCTTAATATTTGTTCCATTTTCTAAAAACATAAAACAGATGTTTAAAGCATTCTGGACCCATCGAATTATTATGATTGCTTTTTAGTCACTCTTCTTAAACTGGCAATTTCTAGAATCATTATAAGTCACTCTGATAGGCTCTAAACCAGTACTGAAAATTCTAGTTGGCTACAGTGATCCAGTCTTTGTTCAGGACAGAACCAGAAAGATCTTTTGGCCAATCAATAGCCACGTAAGAGACTGATTGGACTTCATTTAATGGGCATGTTTGAAATGTCCATTAGTGAAGATGCAGCTGCTGTATCACTTAGAAAAACATGTACCTCGAGCTATTTTTCAAGCTACACGAATGAGTTTGTATTGACTTCATGTACACTCGTAGCTAACCAGTCGGAGCATACTTCTTTGGAGAAGGGACCTTTGAGATGGCACTTCTATTTAGCTGTGACGGGATTTGGATCATGTTCAAGAAGCAAACTTACTTGTTTAAAACAATTACCATCCTTAGCATATGCAACTACAATCACACCTTGCAGATAAAGAAAGGCAAGAAGATCCTGGATAACTCAAAGTGGTGGGGAAGGGGACTGAGCCCAGTCTACTCTGAAGCGGCTAGACACTGGACTAAAGGTTCTAATCCTCTGGGATTTGCCAAATAACCACCGTAAGCCAGTTAACTGTCAGTTCCCATGCCTTAGTCCTCATCTATAAAATGGGAATAATAACTGCCACCTACCTATCTCAGAGACACATTTAGAAGAATTAATGAGGTAATAATATACACAGAGAGCTTCAGAGAATAATTACCATGATATAGTTGCTATTATTCTTAGTTTGATAAATAAACCAGGATTTCAGTTTCTAACATTCTCTGTCCAACTCCTTTCACCACTAATAGGGAACTACCAGGGGCAGAAAAAAAAACACAAACCCAATAACAAACCATTAAGAAACAAAACATTCATTCACTTATTAAACAAATATTTATCCAGTAACCATGTGTAAAGTCTGTCTTCAGCCCTGGAGGGGTCTAATAAAGATGAATAAGACACTATCCCTGCCCTTCAGCAGCTTACAATTAAGTGAGGTGATAATATATGTATATATTTAACTAAACTACAAGGTAGACTATGGCAGGAGCGTGAAGAGAGAGAGGTTAGGGTGATTCAGAGGAGACAGAAAAATCACACGGTTTGAGGAGCTACAGATGGGAGAAGAGAGACCATAAAGCTCCACGAAGGAGGTAGTGTTTGAGTGAGACCTTTGAAAGGCAAGCAAGTAGGCTTGACACAAATTCTAGCCCCTGAGAGAACATTCTCTCTGGAGGCAATAATAAGATGAAGCATTTTGTTGTTGTTTTTGTGGTTAGTACATGAACCTGGAAGTCTGCAGGATCAGAGACCCAAATGGCTCTCTCCAAAATTACCAATGACCTCTTTATTGCCAATCTGAGTTTTGGCTATTGGCTTGCCACTCACCCCTTCCCCCAAGACAATCCACTTGACCTTTCTCTACAGCATTTGACTGCCCTCTCCTGCTGGATAGTCTTCTCTTTTCAAGTTCTTCTTTTCCTACCTGTCCTGACCACATTACCTTCTTGGTTTCCATTTCTAGATTATTATCCATATCCTCCTAACTGTGGGGGTAGCCTAAAAGTATTCTGGCAAATGTTTAACAACTGGCTTTCATTTCCCCCCCTTTCCCCAAATGCACTCAGGATGAATGCTTAAGTTAATCTGCATTAAAAAACAAAAAACAAAAAACAAACCCTTAACTTCTGTCTTGGAATCAATACTATATATTGGTTCCAAGGCAGAAGTGCAATAAGGACTAGGCAATGGGGGTTAAGGGACCTGCCCAGGGTCACACAGCCGGGCAGTTTCTGAGGCCAGAGTTCAATCCAGAACCTCTTCTCTTTAGACCTTCTCTCTATCCAATGAGCCCCCTTCCTGCCCCCTTTGTTAATATTATTTTTATTAATTATTAATATTTTCTCTATCACTTGCTGAAGTCTAAATAATCAACAAAACAAGAGATTAAGTTCTGATTTGTAGCATTTGTCAGTTTCTGAGGTGTAAATGCTCAGAAGAAAAATTTCGTGATCCATCCTTGTGAGCGGCTCCAGCACCCGCCAGGAGTTATCATCTTTCTGCACTCCATGACTGGGTCTTTCACTGCTTTAACTGGCTCTTTTGACACTTCAAATTCAATGTGGTCCAGAACAGGATTCATTTCCTTCCACCCCTTCTGAATACTCCTGTTTCTTTTGAGGGAATCGTCATTATCCTTTTCAAACTCTCAGTTTTGCAGGCTCAGCCTGGTTCTCAGCCCCTCAATTATATCTATTTCCACAAATCCTGAATTCCTTATTTCAGGTTCTAATGGCCTCCCAGCTGTACTATGGCCTCCTCACTGAACTCTGCCTCAAGTCTCTCCTCACTCCACTCCATCCTATACACAGCTACCAAAATGATTCTCCTTCATCCCCAAAGTGAAATTTGGGGCCACTATCCTACCTGATGAGCGCCAGTGTCTCCCTATTGCCTTTGGGATCAAATATCCACTTCCCTGTTTGGCTTTAAAAGCTCCTCTTTAAAGCAAGTACGTCTTCATTTTTTGTCCTCATGTTCTCAGGACCTATCACAGCGGCTGGTACTTAACAAATGACTGCTAATTGGCTAATTGACTAACCTACTCCAAGTGCCCTCAGTTTTTTACCAGTCTGGAAACTGAAGTTCTGAATGATTAGAGAATTTCTACAAGGTATCAAAAGACAAATTTCAAAATACAAGCATGCTGCATTCATCTCTTTACATAAGAGCTGACTATCATAGTTTGAATTTTCTGTATTTTTCTTTTTAAATTTTTCATTAATTCTTTCAAGTATTTTAAAGCATCTAATATATAAAGGCTACCCAAAAAAAGCCTTAAATATGAACTTTCCCTTTGAAGTACTTAAATTTTTACCATAGAGACAAGAAATACACACTTGTGGGCATGTAGCTTGGATCAGTGGATAGAGAGTCAGGCCTGGAGATGGGAGGTCCTGGGTTCAGATCTGACATCAACCACTTCTTAGCTGTGTCACTTAACCTGGGCAAGTCACTCACCCCCATTCACCTAGCCATTACTACTTTTCTGTATTAAGACAAAAAGTAAGATGAGAGAAAGGAAGAGGTGGAGAGAGGGGGAAGAAGGAAGAAAAGAAAGGTAGGAAGGCAGGCAGGCAGAAAAAAAGGAAGAAAGACAGAAGGAAAGACAAAAAGAGAGAGAAAGAGGAAGGAAGGAAGGAAGGAAGGAAGGAAGGAAGGAAGGAAGGAAGGAAGGAAGGAAGGAAGGAAGAAAGAAAGAAAGG
>NC_058131.1:608919407-608940872 GCF_016433145.1 Gracilinanus agilis | reverse complement strand
AAGGAAGGAAGGAAGGAAGGAAGGAAGAAAGAAAGAAAGGAAGGAAGGAAGGAAGGAAGGAAGGAAGGAAGGAAGGAAGGAAGGAAGGAAGGAAGGGAAGAAGGAAGGAAATATATTGCAAAAACTTTTGTGATTTTTTTTTTAACATGGCCAATGTCAGAATTTGTTTTGCATGATTATTATACATTTTAACTGGGGTCTTGTTTTTCTTGCTTTCTCGGCTGGTGATGGCAGAAAGAAAAGACAGATCTGAAAATAAAATTTAATTAAATAAAAAGAAAAAAATAGTGCGGGGGGACATAGCACAGAGAAGGCACAGATATGAGAATAAGCATGACATGTTTGAAGGGAATGGTAACAAGATTGGTCTGCCTGGAATAGACAGCTTCATCTTGTAATATCTTCTGAGCTAGGCTTAGGTAGGCATTGTGGGGTCCAATAACAGCCTGAAAGAAATGTCTGGATTTAAATCTACTAGTAATAGAAACATATGAAGATTTTTTTTTTAAATCAGGGAAATGACTTGATATATAATCCACTTTTAAGAAGTGCAAGTCAGGCAGAGCTGGGAGACAGGATAACTAATTAGAATATAATAATCAGGATGTGAAATGATGATGCCTACAACAGGGTAATAGCATTGGGCATGGAAAAGGATGGTTCCATATAAAGGATACTGCTAAAAGAAAATTGAAGGGGTAGCTAGGTAGCAAGTGCAGTGGTTATAAAAGCACTAGATCTGCAGTCAAGAGGTCCTGGGTTCAAATTTGACCTCAGACACTTCTGTGTAACCGTGGGCAAATCGCTTAATCTCAGCTGCCTAACCCTTATCTTTCTTCTGTCTTGGAATGATGTTTAGTATCCCAAGACAGAAGGTGAGGTTCTGTTGCTGCTTTTTTTTAAGCAAAAAAGAAAAGAGAATTGATAGAATATTATAAAGTGATTGAATAAATGGCAAAAGGGGATAAAGGGAAGAGGGGATGGTTGACAATAACCTGAAGATTCATCTTGGACTATTAAAGAGAATGGTGGTACCACTAAGAAAGGTTGGTTATTATGGGAGATGATCATTTGACAGCATTGTGGGTGATGTATTTGGGCACACCTGGGAGACGACAGTCTAGTTTAAAGGAAGATGACTGGTAAAATTCTTATTCTTTTATTCTCTCTATGGATAAAAAACTTTCTCCCCAAAGCACATTGCTATGTCTTCTTTTAATTTTCAAAATGAATCACTTATTAGCAAAAAGGAAATATAAAGAAAAAATTTTTCACCGCAGAGTATTAAAACAAAACAAAGCAAGACATTTCTATTACTTTTCAAGACATACTGTGTAGAATTAAAAACGTTTTCACCAAAAACGGTTTTCTTCCATTTGATACTAAAATTAGGAGACTACAGTAGCAATCTTTGCATACCCTTAGAAAAGTCAATGGACAGAAACTAACTGCACTTTTGAATAAGCATTTTGAATTTTACTCAGCTTAGAAAAGAGAATTAAGGCTCAACTCTTGCACTCTGAGATGTCTTCCATCCTAAGCCACTGTCCATCAGCTGGTCAGGTAGGCACTAGCAGAACCTATAAATGGTTGTACTGGGATTTGAACTTTGCTGAGGAAGATTCAAAACAACTCATTGCCAATTAAAAAGAAAACAAAAACCAAAACCATGTGCTGTGCTGTCCCATGTTAATTCTAAGATCAGTTTCAGCTTAATTCCCAGGATGCCACTGAAGTCCAAGGCATAATTGAATGAGGAATGCCATTCCAAACAAACTATTCATGCACCTAAGGGAGCCGGTATGTATATCACAAGATGTCAAAAGCACCAGAGTAAGAATTTATCCTTCAGTGAAAAATGGAAGAGACAAGGTAGGGCCTCCAGTTCTCTGGAATTAGACGCTTATCTTTGAAAGCACACGGGAAATGTTTCTGAAATAAGGGTCTGGTTGTTTTTTTGTTGTTTTTTTTTTGGCTGTGGTATGAAGGAGGATGCTTATTTTCTTACCCAGCAGGACAGCAAAAACTATCCACATGGGATAAAGAATTAAGAGTAGCTACAATCATCCTCTTTTGGGTGGCGGAGAGAGAGACCAAAAACTATTGTTAGTTCTAGCTGAGCCAAAACATACATGTGACAACCGTTTTCCACATGGTGTTGTTTTGACAGGGTTCCTCAGTGTCTGCTGTGGACACAGTTTTCTTTCTTCATTTCTGTTGTGTCCCACATTGATTGAACAAGACTATTACCACCCCGAGGCGATGTTAGCACAGTTTACAATAATTAGTCCATGGGTGGACCTGAATGGTGTTGCAACTTGTTTGGCTATAACTGTGAAGAGTTTGGGTAGTTAGAAATTGGACACTAAAAGGGTCTGTTCTTCCTTTTTTAATTTTTACTTTTAAGACTTTCTAGTTTTGACTAAAATAGGAGTGTATCGTGGGTGGAGATGTACCATGTTACTCCAACCCTGAGAAATCTTCAGAATTAGGAAAACAAGCTTGAAAGATTAAAAGAATAATGGAAAATATTGCCTTTAAGTTAATCTCTATTTGTAAAATTTTAAAAGCACTAACTCTATTACTATTACTACTACTATTAATAGTGGTGCACCAGTTAGTTCTGTCAATAGTCCTCCTAAATAATTCTGAATAAACTCTCAAAAAATCAAATAGCTGCCATGGAGCATTTGCCAAATTACCTAACTTTTTTTTACAAAAGCATGAGTTTTCTCCCTCCACAGGGTTCTGAGGCACTGAGAAGGTACAAGTTCTGGATCTGAAAGACTCAGACAAGAAAATTTAAGGTATATTCACATATATATAAAGGATGACATTTCTAAAGAAGGCAGCTTATTATAAAAGTTATCTCTAAATGAAAATGTTCATTTGGGGGAGGGAGGGGGCCAAAAAATCCCAACAAATCACCACTACCACCATTCTTCTTGCAAGTCATTTACCCTACAGGGCCCCTCAGGGCAACTTCTGTTAATGAGCACTGTCAAAATAATTACTAAGTCCATATACAAACTGCTTTTTTTTTCTTTAAACGTCAGCAAATACTCTATACTGCAGTTCAATTTTACTGTCAAACTGTATGTCATGAGCTCATTATAACATGTATATTTAATCCCACGCATTTATAAATTACAGGCATGTTTTGAGGCTCGGTTATATACTCCGCTGGATCACAGGGTTATGACTTCTTGCACCTCTAAGTAAGAAATCAGGAAGACATCCTTCCTTTCACTGGACGTTTCTCTACAACTGCTCGGCTACTTGGCTCGGACCAGCCTTAATAACAAGCTGACGCTCCTCACCATACTGAAACATATGCAAAGCTGGAATGTGTCTTCTACTACTACAGAGAGAAAGAGACGGTTTGGGGAGCTTATCTGCAAGTCATTACATTGCAGAACTTCTCAAAATTTACAAGGGAAGCCATTTCTAAAGCAGATTACAACTCAAACTAACAGATCATGGTTTGCTATCTATTGAGCACCAATTAGTCATTTCGAGCTACCAGCTTTCTGTTCAAGGTTTAAAAAGCGGCACAGTCCTTGAATTCTTATCAGTTTAAAATATACTAAATGCTTCCAGATGATACTTCAGAATTATTTAAAGGATGATGCCTCATCACAATTACATGATGATTACATGTATGAACCGTATGAGTGCTACTGTGTATTTTCTTGTCTACATGTTCAATATTTTGGATCATTTAAACTTTTTGGATGTAACTATATTAACGTATCCTATTTGAAATGATTCACTTTTACTGGTGAAATAGGACTGATCACACAGCCTTTTTTTAAACATTAGATGGAAAATGAAGTGATAAACCATAATTCTTTGCCATTATTTTTTCAGAAACTAGCTGTTATCTTTTTTTTATAAAGAATCTAATTTCTAAAAAACCAAAGTCCTTAATAGTAAAGACGAATGGTAGTTTTCTTTTACTTTAAAATTTGCACTTTTGAGTCTCATTTGACTTTTTTATAACATTTAAGTGATGTGAGTTCCTAGGATGTGCAAAAGTTATTTTAACATTTAAAAAATGCTTTTTGCCAACTGAGTCGTAATGCTGAGATACTCTTTTGGCTAATTCCCTAAAATTCTCAGGGTCTTTTTTAAAAATTCCAGGCAGCCCTCTTAAGATCCCTTTAACCTTAAACATCATTTTCTATAGCTTATTTTTTATTCTTGTTGATGTATCTTTGAACTAAATCTCTTTGAGAAAACAACTGTGTAATACAAAAATTTAATAAGTTAAAACAATAAAGCCTAACATTTTATAATGGGAAGTAGAACTGCACAGTATCCTGGAAAAATATAACAATCTCTTGCACTATATGCTCCAACTCATTCGGATTAAAATTTTTAACTATGGTTAAATATTAAAAAATCCATGTCATCTCCTTTAAACACCAAATGACAGTAATTCTCAAATAAACTCTCTCTCTCTCTCACACACACACGTTAAACCAAAATATCCCTTCTGAAACCCACCTCAGACAGGGTTTCCCAGAAAGCCAGTGGACCCCCTTGCCTAAGTACTGATAGGAGAGCTGGTTCTGACCCTGTATTGGAGAGAGAGATTCTAGGAACTTGGTCTTATTTACATGTTCTCATCCTCAGAGGACTCTTGTGAATATAACTATAAAATTTGGAGGAAACATAAAAAAAAAATACAAAGTGTGATTCCCACCTCCCTCCCCCGAGTAGAATTTTATTCATACAATTAAAGGCTGCTAGTTGGCATCCCATTTAACCGTCAAACTTAGACCAGTGGCAGCTCCAGAGCCACAAAGAGAGGCACTAAATGAGAAGAACATGTTACTACACAGCATTTGAGAAAGTTTGGCTCCAAGCTATGCACTGATTAATATCAGATCTCCTCCTTTACTTGCCTCTTGACAATCTTGTCACATCTGGCTGACAAATCCTTACAAGCTTATCCAAACCAAGGCAGCCCGGATCATGCTCCAGGACTAGCTGGAAGGAAGTGGCAACACCAGCCATGCATGGGATGTGCCATCGTGAGACTAATGAAGCTGACTCCCTTTGCAGACTGCAGGAACACTAAGAAACGGAGCCCGCCTCCAGGTTTTGCAACATAGAACAGAGTCAGTTCACCCAAAGATAAGCCAAACAATCAGCTCCCCAGGTTCAAGAAGCCATGCAATTATATGAATTTTAAAGGGGGGGCACAAATTTATTACTGACTTGAGTAGCTCTCATAACCAACGAATTTGGTATAGTATGTAATGCCACTGTCTGGCCAATTTATTAAGCTACTTTCCTTCAAATCCCAGGTCTGTGGATTTTTTTTCTTTTAAAAAAAGTGACAGTGACCATTTTATCGGACTTTCATTTTGAAAGATTAAAACTCCACTTTAACTCTCAGTTATAACCTTGAGAAGGAGATTTTTCAAAAATTCAATCCAGACTTTTACAAATTGTTCTGAAACCTGACAATCCAGATGGAAGGTAATTTTACATTTTCCCAGAAATTCTTTTCCATCAGTCACAACTCTCCTTCCTACCCTCTGTTTTACAGAAAATATTTGTGAAATGATGGTGGGTATGGGGGGGGGGGAGAAGAGAGAACAGTAATTGCCACTCTGTTTTCTGTATAATTCTGCCTAGCAAAATGATAATGGATTTAAGTTTACATTTGAAGCCATGTTTAGTTTTCCACAGACAACCAAATCTAGCCAGAAAAAAAAAGCCTATCTTAAATGTCAGCTACTTAGCTGCTTAATTACTTCAAAGAAAAACACTCCACGGAACCAAACAACACCAATTGGATGCCTACCTTGTTGGAAAAAGTATTACTGGTTTTAGTTTTGAAAGTGGGGGAGAGAGACAGACAGACAGACAAAGACAGAGAGAATGTGTATGAGAGAGAGAGAGAGAGACAGAAAGAGTGAGACAGAAAGAGACAAAACAGAGACAGTGTATGAGAGAAAGAGAGAATGAGTGTGAGAGAGTGAAAGAGACAGAGAAAGACAGACAAAGACAGAGAGAGTGTGTGAGAGAGGAAAACAGAGAGAGAGAGAATGAGAGACAGAAGGAGACAAAATAGAGACAGAGTATGAGAGAAAGAGAGAGAAAATGAGTGTGTGTGTGAGACAGAGGGAGAGACAGAAAGACAAAACAGAGTATGAGAGACAGAGACAGACAGAGAGGGAGAGAGAGAGAGACAGGAGACAAAACAGAGACAGAGTATGAGAGAAAGAGAGAGAGAGAAAATGAGTGTGTGTGAGAGACAGAAAGAGAAAGAGAGAAAACAGTATGGGAGAGAGAGAAAATGAGAGAGAGACAGAGAGAGAGGAAGAGACAAAACAGAGTGAGAGAGAGAAAACGAGTGAGCAAGAGAATGAGAGAGAGAGGTGGGGGGGGGGGAATGAAATGTGTCTAAAATGCAGACATGGGACTTTGATTGCTAAACACTTAAGACATTCATTCCCAAAGAACTCCAGAGAGAAGCTGTATGGCTTTCTGGTCTCCCAATGCATTTATACATCACAATAACTCTAATGTATCTGCTTTAAAGCACTTGGCCTGAGAAGACACTGAAGTCACAAATCAAAGATTTTTCTTGTGATTAATGTATATCGCAGACTTGTACAATTAGACAGCATCAGCTTCTCCGGGTTCTCAGAGCCCAACCACTTCAGTCTGAAAACAATTACCCAACTGATGATTATCCCTCCCTGCAGTAAGCAGAAATTTCAGCTCCCCCCCCAAACCCCCCTACAGACAGCCAGGGGAGCACCCAGCCTAGAAGCCCAGGTAGAGGAGGCTCTTTTGAAAAAGGAACTCATCAAATGCCTCTCACCATGCAGCATGAGGACCCTTTAAAGCCCAGACAGACCCCCCTCCTCCTCCTCCTCCAAAAAGGCAGCCCCCACAACCCTCTCCTCCCCCCCCAAAGGAGATAAAAGTTGTCCCCTGCCATGGGGCACTCCAGCGTGGACAAAGAGAACTTTTCTTACCTCGGCCATGGTGTGGCTGCTTATGTTTCCCGAGCTTTAAAAGAATTTCCCATTCCTTGGGGAGCTCCACGAGAAGTCCTGGCAGCACTCCTGTCTGTACAAGTACTGAGAAGGCAGGACCATCACCCAGCCCTTTACTCTTGTCTGAATCCAAGCACCTCCAGGTCTGATGTACACTCGTAGCCCGCAGACGGGAATGAAATAAGATCCTCCCCCTTGGTGTTCTCCAGTACGAAGTTGTGTCTGCTCCTCTCACCTTTGTAGCAAGCTCTCATCTCGGTGCCCGGTGCGCTGTGTTCCAGCATGCCCCGGGAGTCCCAGAGCAGTCCCTCTCACAGCTGGCTTGAAGAGGGCATGACACTCATCATTCACAGAAATTTGATCAAAAGGAGTCCTGGAGGCTCGAGGCACTTCTAATGCAGTCCGAGGAGATTCTCCCCCAGCTCGGGGCGGCCTGAGTAATGCATTAAATCAATGCAGCTGACCTGAGGCCCATTACACTTTCCCTGAGAACACAGACCTATCTGCAAAGAAGCTCAAGGCTTTAAGTCACTTTTTTTTTTTTAAAGCACAAATGCATTCCTTTTTATCTCCGATTTAAAACAGCAAACAGGGTGAAGGTTTTCCCTTGCACGCTTAAGTGGAACGATTTTACTTTAAGTCAGGGGATGCACGTGGAAGAATGCCTCTGTCTAAAAGGAGGGTGCATTCTGGATGGCACTCTGAGCTGCAAATTCATGGATGGAGGGAGAAATAATCCAGGGGAGACATGGAGTGAATTTTTTTTTTGCATGTCAGAAAAGGGGAGGATGGGAGGAGGTATAACACATGGAAATATTGTTAAATAGTAGCTAAAATAAGGGGGTCAGATGTGCTGAAGAATAGAAAATGGGCCTCTTGGAGCAGCAGGAGGTTAAGGGAGAGGTTATGAGAAAGAAGTCCAACCTGTGCTCAAAATGGGAGGGAGAAGGGAGAAAGTAGGGGTCGCGTCTTTGAGGGGGTGGCGGGGTGGGCTGTGCCATGGTAAGGCTAGCTCAAGGTCTTGGAACAAGTCAGAAACATTGTAATTCGGATTGTAGCCTAAACCCAACCAGACCCAGGTTGTTGAGCCCAGTGGAGCTGGAGGCCACAGGGGGAGAGCAGAAAGATTTGGGGGTTCAGGGGTGGGGGGAGCTGAGGCTGCTCTTTCATCTCTTATGATGCACGAACAGTCTTCCCCAAAGGGTTTACTTCTGGAAGGTACCTCAGAGATATAGCCCAACCCCTTTATTTTACTCCTGAGGATGCTCAAGCCCAGAGAGACCACACAGATAGTAAATTAGATAAATCGGGTTTATTTTTTTTTCCAAGGATGAACCTGATGTATGACTTTGGACCTCCCCTATCCCAAAGCATGTCTCCCCACCTGTTTCCCAATGCCTAAAATTCCTTTAATGAGATACAAAGCCTTTTATACCATGATGAGAGATAAGGGACTTAAAAGGCAAAATGCCTGGTTGACAGAGCATATTATAACTGCAGTTCAAATGAGTGTCAATCAACCAACAAGCCTAAATGGAATGAGATTGATTCTAGTTGGGACAGAAAGAAGAGGTTCAGGGAGCAGAAGGGCACTGGGTGGCCAAAGGTGGGAAGAGGAGAAAAGGGGGAAAAAGGGGAAAGGAGGGGAAAAAGGGAAAGGGTCTCCTAAGAAAACCTTTGCCAATTTCCTAGTTTTGTGGAGGGTTGGACTTGTCTACATTTAACTATAATCATCATTCTCGTTAATTCTGTTAATGCTTTAACCCAACAAAAGTTGTATGCAAAAGTTTGGCTTTGCTCAGTGGTGCTGCTATTCCACTTGGAGAGAAAGCTGCATTTCTTCAGTATTCATGCAGAGGGACACAACTTTGTATGCTTTTATGAAAATAAATTTTAATATGACTAACTTTAATATGGCCAACATAAGAGCCTGGCTATCAGAATCTATGTATCCCCCATTATTTCTGCCATTTGTAGGGATATGGCAGTTCCTTTAAATATCACCACCATGGGACGATCAAATGTGATAGACTTTGCTACTAACAGCAAATACAATGATCCAGGACAATTCTGAGGGACTTATGGAAAAGAATGTTAACCACCTCTGGAGCAAGAACCACTGGAATAGAAGTGCAGATGAAAACAAATGATCTATCATTTGTTTATTTGGGTATATGATTTGGGGTTTTGGTTTTATAAGATTATTCTTGTTAAAATATGGAAAAACATTTTGGGTGATAATACATATATAACCTAATGGAATAGCTTGTCAGTTCTGGGAGGGGGAAGGGAAGAGGGGAGAGAGACAACACGAATCATGTAACTTTGGAAAACTTATGTGGAAATTTGTTACTGGAATAAAGATAATTTTTTAAAACAAAAAAAATATTACCACCATGAGAATCTATGATAAAATTTCTAAGCCCAAGAAAATGACCAGTTTCAATCAACTAATATTCAATTTGAGAAGATTTCAGCCTAACTACAGAAAGTGGGCAGGCACTTTGAGAGTGCTAGGAGTGAATTGGACTTGTTTGCTTTAGTTAAATATTTTACTTCCCACAAATTAAGGATGAATCTAAATCAGTTTTTTTATGTTAACATATGTATAGCAATAGATTTTAAAAATTTTTGGCAAAGTAGGATATTGGGAACTTCCTATGGATTAAAGCAAATAGAAATGGCATAGGAAAAAAAAAGGATGAATTAGCAATTGCCTTTCCCAGAAGCATTCCTCTCTACTCCTATTGCATAGCATTTTAGAGCTGGAAAAGGGCTCAGGGATAATATTTATAAAGAGAGACCAAGAGAGCTTAAATGAGTTGTCTAGGACCACAGCCAGTCCTTAAGTTAGCAGAAGTGGGACTCGAACCCAAAGTCTCCTTCCACTTAAGCTCTTTCCATCACACTACACAGAGCACCGCTCACCTCACACATAACAGTTCTGATTCCATCCGAGAAATGAAAACAAAAAGGATGGCTAGTACTTACCATGAATGTGAAAAACCAAGTTTATAGTGCATTTGTGTCTTGTAGAAATAAGTCTAATTCTTTGTACATCTGGGACCTATTTGGCCTCTTCCCCATCTATAAGATAGACTTCAGGAAGGAATTTAATGAAGAATTATTTAAAAAGGAGGAAAGATGGCTCAAGATTAGAGGTCAGAAGAGATGATGATCAGCAGAATTATATAGCATTTCCCCCTTCCCCGAAAAGCTTCCTTGAAGTCCAAAACATTCAGCTTGTGACTAAAAGAAGAAAGGAAACTGGCTTCTCTTCCCATTGTATTATCTGAAAAGTGCTTTAGGAAAATGGACAATTTCCCCAAAGCTCCAGCACTCACTCGCTCACCATCCAGGAAGTAACCATTCTCCTGGTACGCTGGCCACAGTTTTCTGGCTTGCCATGATGTACTTTGTTCACCGCCAGGAAACCGTGGTTTCTGATGCCTCACAGTTAGTTTGGGGAGGTGGAATGGCAAGAAATACAGCACTGGATCAACAAGTCATTTTAGTCCGGGTCAAACACAAGTTTTATTACCTGCTGAAACCTTCGGTAGCAGTATGTTATGTTTGCCCTCTCTAACTCGACAAAGTCAGGAAGTGCCAATATGAAGAATTCCTACAGTAACAGGAACTCAACCAAACTCGAACATTCCAAATGGAACTCCAAAATGTCAAGCCCTGGTCAATTTATCCTGTGCTGAGTTTTAACTCTTGCATTCTCAGATGGATGATTTTAAGTTTCCACTTGCATTACTACAGATTTTCAATTTCTTTTTTAAAAAAAAGAATTAAAAGGAAAGACTGGGAAAAACACACACACACACACACACACACACACACACACACACACACACACACACACACATACACACACAAATCCCCTTAACAACAAATCTACTTAAGGACTATTGTGCAGTGAAGACCTTGGAATCAGAGAATATAACTAGAAAAGACTTTAGGGATCATTTAGTCCAATCTCTTACTTTATAGATGAGGGAACGATGATTGTCAGAAGGGAAATGTCTTCACTCTAGTCAAATAGCTGGTTAGTGACCAGGGTTGGACTTGAAATAAGAATTAACAATTATCTATCCACTAGTGTTTTTAGGAGATCAGCATTTTTCTAAGGAGCATCTCTTTCTCTTCCTGAAGTGATATACAGAAAAAAAAAAGTATAAAGCAAGAGTTTACAACCTTTTCTGGTCTTGATTTAGATCATACTCACTATTCAACAGGAAATAAATTCTAATGTTTCCCGTGCACATGCCCAAAAGGAGAAATAAAAAGCAGTTAAGCAATCAAGTGTTGCTTAGACACTTTTTATGTGTGAGACCCTGTTCTAACGCTGAGAATACAAATAGCAATAACACACACCTTGCCCTCAAGGAACTTGCATTCTAATAGGAAGACTATATAGAAATAAAACATATAAGACAAATATAGAGAAGATACAGAGATTAACTTCAATAAGAT
This sequence comes from Gracilinanus agilis, assembly GCF_016433145.1. Taxonomy (NCBI): domain Eukaryota; kingdom Metazoa; phylum Chordata; class Mammalia; order Didelphimorphia; family Didelphidae; genus Gracilinanus; species Gracilinanus agilis. The sequence goes on along the minus strand of NC_058131.1, from coordinate 608,929,371 downwards.
GATATATTTATTTGGCAAATATTCCCAAACTCCTCTATAACTTTGTATTCTCTGAGGGTTCATATATTCCAGGTTGGGAATTTCTAGGGTGAAGAAATGGATTCTTCAAAATCCACCCACTGACATTACCATTAGGTACTTGACTTTTTTTTTCTTAACACAAATTGGTAAAAATTGTCCCATGTTCATATTCCAGAACAGTCTCTGCTATGACTCATAAGTTGTAAAATGGTAATATATTGCAATATGGCAGTTTCCAAAGGAAAGGTAGATTTTTCTTATGGATAACTCTTTCTTTCAGGAGTGCAAACGTTCTTTCCAATAGGAAAAAAACCAAAAAACAAGAGAAGAGAAATCACCAAGATGTGGGTACATAGCATCAAGGATTAAATTTCTGGCCATGTAAGGGAGATGTGAGTCCCAACCACAGGATTTCAGACTGTACTGGAGTCACGAGAAAAGGTTTCCTGCTTTAGTCTGGAGAAGTTCTACTACCTCAACACATTGATAGTGTTGTAGAAAGCAACTCAACTGTTTGTTGATGGTGGCAGGAAGCACTGTACCAATAAGGTCCACTGATATTAGGTAAAAACCAAAATTAAGTCCTTTGTGAAATGAAAGAATGTGAAGAATGACTGTTTCTACTTCAGAGAGTTTCTAAGGATAAATAGAGGGAGACTATACACATTCCTCAGAAGACAGCGTGTCAGGAAACACCAAGAGAGAGGATGAACCCTTCTACCTTCACCCCACTGCCAAAAGACATCTATCTAAGGGTAGCAGGTCTGGGCACATCTGGGGCATGAGATGGTGTTGGGACCTGACTAAGAGCAAGAAGCAGGAGCCAAAGCTCCCCCCTACGCAACACCCTGGGTACAGATCATACTGCCACAGAGGCCAAATGTTGCAATTTCTATAGAGACTAGCCCAGAAACAGCCTTCTGTTGAGAGAGAAGGATGATAAAGTCTAGCCAAAAGGTCGGCTCTGAGTTCTGCTGCCAAAATACCATTTTGCCTGTGGTTCCCTTCACACTGGTCCATTCTACTTTCACCTCTTCTCTGAATTTTTTCTTCCTCTACTTTTACTTTGCATGTTAGAGAAAACTAAATTTCCAAGACTGAAGATGCTCCATTCAGTGTTTCCAGCTTTCAGAAAGTAGGGATCAAAGTACCCATTGGACGTGTGTACTTCTACCTAGAGTAAATGAGTGGTCACTGGTTTTTTGTTGTTGTTTTGGTGAATGAGCTGTTCCAATCTTAAGTAAAAGAAAAAAAAGAGAAATAAGAAGTATAAGGAACCTAATCTTAAAAAAAAAAGGCACCCTACTTTGGTTCTAAATTGTCTTCTTTCATATATCTGTCTCAGAAGAGATGCAAGTTGGGAGTCTTTGTCCCAAAGTGAAAAAAAAAAAAACAAACAGGTACAAACTGTAGCCCCTATAAACTTGAGAAGAACCCTTAGAAGTGAGTGGCTTTAAAGGTTTATTTTGTTTGAAGTAAATAAGGCACATTTTGATTTGGGGGGGAAAAAACATTGCATAAGTGGTTATCACCATTCAGATCTGCTTAGTATGTGAAACTGACCTTCCTTTTTGCCAATTATTTCAGGTCAACTTTTACATCATTTGCCAGCTCTTGCCTTGGTTTTGTCACTGGCTTGCTGTATAACCCTGGGAAAGTAACTGGACTTCTCTTGGCTTCATTATAAACAGATGGCATTAGACTAGATAATGTGTCCAGGCTTTTTCTAGTTCCAATATACAGTAATTCATTGAATCATATTAGAAAGCTGGAGCTTACCTTCTAATCCAGTGGTTCCCAAACTTTTTTGGCCTACCACCCCCTTTCCAGAAAAAATATTACTTAGCCTACTGGAAATTAATTGTTTTTTAAATTTTAATAGCAATTACTAGGAAAGATAAATGTACCTGTGGCCATCACCGCACCCCTGGATCACTGCAACACCCACCAGGGGGTGGTGGTGCCCACTTTGGAAAGCAAAAACTCTTTCCAAACTTACTCTATATAAGTAAGTTTTGACTCACTTTCCCTCCCCACCATCCCCATCTCCTTGGCTTGTTGCCTTGAGAGCAGAGAACACAGTTTCTTTGCACTAAGGAGACACTGATTTGTGGTCTATGCACCAAGAAAATATCCTATGAAGGAAAAGTTATTCTTCTTAACATCAACCTAGGCAAAGATAATGATAGAAATAGTTAATGCTAGAGGGGCCATGGGAAAATGGATACACTAGTACGTTGTTGGTGGAGCTATGAATGAATATAATGATTTTGGAAAGGAATTTGGAATTCTACAAATAAAGTAATTAAAATATCAATATCCACTGATCCAGAAATTCTACTGGGGGTAGCTGGGTGGCTCAATGGATTAGGAGTCAGGCCTAGAGACAGGAGGTTCTGGGTTCAAATTTGATCTCAGACACGTCTTAGCTGGGTGACCCTGGGCAAGCCCCTTAACTCCCATTGCTTAGCCTTTACAACTCTTCTGCCTTGGAACCAATACATACTATTGATTCTAAGATGGAAGGTAAGGATTTAAAAAAAAATACTACTACTAGGTACATACCCCAAGGAGGTCACTGATAACGAAGAAAGTCTCTATACCAAAAATATTTTCCAAAAAACTTTTTATAGTAATAAAGAATTGGAAACAAAGTAGATGTCCACTGACTGAGGAATGAATAGGCAGACTATGGCACATAAAGCTAACAGAATATTACTTTACTATAAAAAATGACAAACATGATGAATACAGAGAAGCAAGGAAAGACAAATTATCTGATATGGAATGAAGTAAACTAAGCCATGAAAACAATATACACAGTGACTCCAACAACATAAATGGAAAGAACAATCACAAAATAATCAAAAGTGAATGTTGTGAAATTATGAACAAGAAGCAAAGTTCCAAAGAAGAAATATGAAAAGACAACTCCACCCACTTCCTGCTTTCTCCTTTGTAAAGGCAGAAGGCCCATGATGGAATTGTTGCATATATTTTTAGGCTCAGTATATTGATTGGCTTTTGCCATTTCTTTTTCTTGTTTTCTCACTTGAGATTGCTCTGGGAGAGGGAAAAGAAAAGGATGCTGGGAGAAATTTTGACCATATTAAAACAAGAGATAAAAAAAATTAAGCGGGATGACTGATCTTTTACAAAATGAAGAAAATAAGGAATAATTTGTTATAATTGTCCTGTTGGAGAATTTTTGCCCCTAGTAAAATTGAAAACTAAAACTAGTTTTATAAATACATATAAAACTAGTTTTATATATAGTTTTTAAAACTAGAAATGCTCTAAAAGCATTTCTCTTTGGGTCAAAATAGGCAAGTTCATGAAACCCAAGAAAGTAGTACTGGTACAATGGGCACTGAGCCATTGTCAAGAATACAGAAGATCGGACCTCTGGCAAGTCTACAGTCATGTCCTGGTGGCTGCTATTAAGTGCTACCCCTACAAAATGATCCCAGCAATGGGCAAAAAGAAGATCGCCAAGAAATAAAAAATCAAGTCCTTCACGAAAGTTTATAACTACAAACACCTCATGAGTAGCAGATACTCTGCCCATTTTTATACTTCACTTTTTCCAAATGGGCTTTGTCTTCTTCAATACAACTCACAATTCTAGTTCATAAAGGCCATTGAGCAGTAGGCCTAAAATAAATTCAAGTGCCACATTTCCTTTTTGTTCCAATGAAGAGTGTTTCTGACATACTGCCACTGGAATTTGGTTTGAGGGTGAGCTGAGTATTGACATTTATATTATCAGGTATAACTATCGGGAAATATGACTGATCTCTAAAAAATATATCATTCAAATGAGAAGTGTTCCTTTTTAAACAGTTATTTTGGAAGAACGCCTACATAATTCAGACATACATACATTGTTCAGAACACATATGGAACCTACTTATTAGCTGATTTTTGTATGGGTGATACAGTTTTCTGCTTTTGAGAGTAGACTTGATTAAAATTTTTTTAACTGCCCAAGATCATTCAGAGTTTTGGCTGGTGAATCAGGCAAATGATTAAGCTGGGTAATACTATTTGAGTAAAAATGTAGGTGTGGTAATAAAACAATGAGACTTGGTTTCCTGTGTGGCTCATGTATTCGCTGTAAAGGTAATTCCAAAGAGGAATTCCAAGCATTGGCAGCATAGCAGAAATCAAGGTCTTGCCTCCTTAGGTGACTTCTTTGAAGGAGTTGCTCCTCATTTCGATGTAAAAGTTTCCATATGTTAGCTAAATTTATTTTGAATCTCTTTTCTTTCTATTATGTCTATTTTGGGGGGATAATTCAACATTCAACAAACATATTAGAAAATGAACAGCTAGTTAAGAAAGTAATATCTGAGAATGGGATTTAGATTTCTTACAGTTTAAGAATGAACTGATTTCTGTATATGAACACAGTATAGTAGTTTATATCACAGTATAATGATAGGGGAGTCTTCAATTATAGAAACATCCATATAAGTGTGCACTCTGCCTAAAACACAGCAACTAATAATTTCCTGACTTGTTTTGATAAAAATTTTATTCTCTAAAAAGTAGAGGAAGCAGTAAGAAATTTTGTTCTGCATCTCATTACATACAAGAAGAAGGAACAACCTGCTATAGAGGGAATGATGAGAAACTTTCAGGGAAGTGATTGTTCTATCAAAAAGAGGAAAATCTGACATGCCCTCTAGATTTTGGGAGATCAGATTTCAAAGTATCCAAAGAAAGTATAGGTGGGATCACATGGTCTGAAATTCTACAGGAGAAGTCAGTGCAGGAAGAAGAGAAAGTTCACAGTAAGGAAATTCTGAAAGGCAAAAATCTGATAAAGAAGAAAAGGGGAAGTTGTCTAAAGACACTGTGGATACACAGGGAACTCATTCACCAACATAAAAGATGCAAGGATGAATATAAAGCATGGCACAGTCTTCTAAGATTCATAGCAGGATTTCTAAAGCTCGGAACTGGCTCTGCTTGGTGAGGAAAGCAAAGAAAACAAGGGATATCTTTCCTAACTGCATAAGGAAGAAAAAAAGAGCAGGGTCAAAGAAAAGATAGGATCATTGCTAGGCAGAAATTGGCAAGATGATAACTGATGATGCTGAAAAGTGAAGAGGGCCAAAGTAATTTTGCTTGTTCTCTCAGTCAAGGAAAAAAAAATTTTTTTGGACTGGAAAGATCAGGGGAAAAAATGGCGCCTAGGAAGGTGATAACCAAGAGAAGCCAACAGATAAAAAGAGAACATGCCACTGACCTTGAGATGTTAATCCCAGCCTTTATCACCAGATACAAGTGATGGGGCCAGGATCTACTGTAGTGAAGGAACCATTCATGGAGAGGCTTCATTTCACTCTAGACTTCACCCATACTTTCTCTTGCACAGTAGTATCCTTCCTTCCCTCAATGCTTTCAGATTCCTTTTTATGTATTATCTTCCCCCATTAGAGTCGAAGCTCTTGGAGGGCAGAAACCTTCTTTATTTCTGCTTCTATTTGTATTTCCAGCCCATGGCACAGTACCTGGCACAAAGTTAGCTTCATGAGCGCTTGCTGACTTAATCTCATTGAAAGGTTACTACAGGATTTGGGATGGGCAAGTGCTGTTCTGATTTTCAAAAAAGGCAAGAGAACGAAGCCTGCAAACTGAAGGCCAGTGAGTTTGAATATCAATTCTTGGAAAAATTCTGGAATGGATCATTGATGGTTATGGAACACCTGGAGGTGAAAAAAGAAATAGTGATCACAATGACCCAGCATGGGTTCCTCAATAACGGTTTGGGCTGGACTGACTCCCCAAACCATTTTTGACAAGATTAGTAAATTAATAGGTCAGAAGATGATATAATGTATGGATAAATAAATGAATGAAAAAGAATTTATTAAGCTCTTACTATTAAGCTATGCTATTAAGCACTTCATACTGTGGTAAGCATTGGATAGTCAAATAAAAAAAGGAACTCATTCTAATTAGGGAGACAATCCATAAAAGAAAATTAAGCTCAGGGAAGATGCAAAATTTTGAAAAGTTTCAAGAGTTTACTGTAGGGGCAGGTGGCAGGGTTGTCAGCAAGTCAGATGATGCCAAGGGTTTATGAGACAGGAAAAATTATAAGGCTTGGTGGTCCTCCATAGCTTACCAGGAGGAGGAAAGTTAGTGATTTCCATTTCATCCAAGCCATGTAAGTTGTTAAGCACCCTGTATGGGTTCTGGTTTGAGGGAGGAAATGAAGGGGAAAACAAGGGGGAAATGGATGTCCTTGATAGGGGCAGGTCTTTCAACTACAAAGTGAAAATGAACATATTGAATTTTGGCAGTTAGAGACTAGCTGGCCCTGACAAATGCTGATGAGATAATAATTGCCTCTCCCTAATTTTGGTGGAACCATTCCCAGGGTTATTGATAGCCTGTATTTCTTTTTTATTGGTAGCCTTTTAAAATTTACCTATATTTTATCAGAGCATTTATCAAAGTTTAATATTATTATACAAATGATGGAGAGGTGACAGGAGAATTGCAAGGATTAGGAGGAACTGGCTGAACAGCCAGATCCAAAAAGTAATTATCAAGGACTTAACATGAACATCATCTAGAGCAGTGGTTCCCAAACTTTTTTGGCCTACCACCCCCCTTCCAGAAAAAATATTACTTAGCGACCCCTGTCATATACTATTACCGCCCCCTTACAGTTATTCACTGCCCCCAAATGCACCTGTGGCCATCATCGCCTCCCTGTATTGCTGCAGCACCTACCAGGGCACAGTGGCTTCCACTTTGGGAATCGCTGATCTAGAAGGTTTGGGATGAAGTGCCACAGGCATCTTCTATTTATGTTCACTTTTGTTCTACTTGACATCTGTAAGGATGTTGACACATACATATGGCATAAATTCTTATGAAATTTGGAGGTTCCCGAAAGCTGGAAGAGACACTTAACATACTGGATAACCAAGAAAAGATCCAGAAAAAGATCTCGCCAAACTGGAATGTTGTGCTGGATCTAATAAAATGAAATTTAACATACATAAATGTAAAAGCCTTACATTTGGATTTAAAGAAAACACATTTCATATATATAAGTTGAGGAAGGAGTGGCTAGATGGCAATTTGTCTGAAAAATATCTGGAGCTTTTAGCATACTACAAGCATAATGAGTCAACAGTGTCATATAGCTGGCAAAAAAATGTTAATGTGACATTTGGCATTAAGAGAAGAATAGAAGAGGCAGCTAGATGGCTCAGGGAACCAGGCCTGGAGATGGGAGGTCTTAGGTTCAAATCTAAACAATCCTAAGCAACTCTCTTAATTCTCATTGTCTAGCCCTTACCACACAGTATTGATTCTAAGACAGAAAGTAAAAGGTTTTTTTTCCTCCAATGCAGAGGGGATAGGAAGTAGGAGAGAGAATAGGATAGTCTTTTTAAATGCAATTAAAAAATTTATTAAAAAAGTAAAAAATGAAACTATAGCAATATGATAGAGTGATGATATAGAGTTGGGCTTGGTGTCAAGAAGACCTGGGTTCAAAATCTGCCTCTGACACATCCTAACCAAGTTACTTAATATATCCATGAGTCAAAGGAAACTCTGGAACTGCTTAAGTCACAGATAGGTTGTGATCTGCATTGATGGAGGATATTCCTGTAATTGGGAAATGTATACTTCACATATTCCAGGAAAACACAGGCTCTTCCTTTCCAATTTAGTGTCATTTGCAAATTTAATATGTTGTGTTTTTTTCCCTTCAAGTCTCAAGTAAAAAAATGTTGAGCATCTACCTTCATAAACAACCAAAGTGGCATATATTCTAACTAGTCAACATAGTCATTATACATAGGGCTACTACATTTGAGAATCTGAAATATAACTGCTATGCCGATCTATTATTTAATCATATTAACTTTCAAAAAGTAGGAAAAAAGATTTTAGAGAAAATGACACATAGGACTAAGTAGAATTATAGCCTGTCAGAGAGGGAAGGAACCAAGTCCAGTCTCTCATTTTATAAGATCCTGAGGTTATCCTTTTCAAAAAAGAAAGAAAGGAAAAGATGATTAACTACAATTCTAAACCTTTGAAAACACTTCTTAAGGGCCTATATACCCCAAGGGAAGAAGGAACTATAAAAATTAGATGTCAGTCTGAGTTACTTATTATTTTGTTTTCTACAAAGTCATATGACTGTGAACAAGTCTCAACGTCTCTTAACCTCAGTTTCCTCATTTGTAAAGTGAAGAAGTTGGACTAGAAGGTTCTTCCCAGCTTGAAATCCATGAACCTAATCTATAAAAAGAGGAGGTGGTTGGACTAGAATAGTTTTCAAACTATTTGGAGTAGAAGAACTTTTTAAGCAAAATCTTTAAAAAAGTTTGGGGGTATTTTGGGTTTGTTTTTTAAGATGCCACTAATGGTACTAAATACAACAAGGTTTAATATACATGTTTTCTGATCAATTTTATTTATAAATGATTCTCCAACTCATTCTATTCAATAAGTGCTTCATAAGTGGAAGCAACAATGAATGTCCAGCTTTATTTTGTGGGGGTTTTTTGCAAGTCAGAAGTTATTTTTATTTTCTAGGTCATCTTTTTTTTGGACAATGTTAGGAAGAGAGTTCCCCACAATACCTCATCATAAACTATAGTCCCATGAGATATTTTCGTTAGATTTTTTCTTTTTTTTATTCAAATATATTTTATTTCCCCAAATACATGTAATAACAAATTTTAACATACATTTTCTGAAATTATAAGATCCAAATTGTCTCCCAACCTCCCTTCCTTCCCCTTTCAGAGATGATAAGCAATTTGATCTGGATTGCACATGTTTTATCACGCAAAATATACTTCCATATTGGCCACTGTTAAAAGAGGATACTTGTATAAAATCATAACCTCAAAATAAAACCATAAATAAACTAATGTGGAAGATAGAATGCTTTGATCTGCATCTGACTCCAATGGTTTTTCCTCTAGAGGTGGAGAGCATTCTTTGTCATATATCCTTCAGAATTGTCCCAGATCACTGTATTCCAGCTTTATTTTGGAAGGTGCTTTGTAATTTTCCTTTTTATAAGTCAGCATTTGGAAAGGCTATTTTATAATATTTTGGCTTTTAAAAATTTAGTTTTGTTTCTAAATTTTCTGTACTTTGCTAATAAATGCCTTTGTGATCATTATGGCACTATAAAGCTCTTTAAGAAAAATTAATTGCTAATACATATGCACATTAGGATCACTAAAAATGAACAAATCCTTATTACTATCTTTATATTTGTGTTTCTTTTGGGATTTGGTACTTAATTTAGGATCAAGGATGCTTATTTCATAATCAGTGTTTTGTTTTGTTTTTCCCAATGCTTTTGCCTTCCTGTGTCCTTACTGAAACTGGGCTTTTGGGAGCAGCTAGGTGGCTCAGTGGAGAGAGAGCCAGGCCTGGAGACAAGAGGTCTTGGATTCAAATCAGAAGGCGGATGCTTCCTTGCTGGGTGAGCATAGGCAAGTCACTTAATCCTGTTTGCCTAGCCCTTATTGCTCTTCTGCCTTAGAATCAATACATTATATTGATTCTTTTAAAAAAAATTTTTTTAGGTTTGAATATTTTATTTTTTTAGAAAAATTTTCCATGGTTACATGATTCTTGTTTTTACTTTCCCCTTCACTCCCCCTTCACACCCCCATATCCAACGCACATTTCCACTGGTTTTAACATGTGTGATCAATCACATAATATTGATTCTAAGATGGAAGGTAAGGTTGTTTTTTTTTAAAGCAATTGGTACAAAAAACTGTTAATGAAAAACATATCCATAGCCATATTTATATACAAATATACACATACATATATATGAGAAAGAGGTTGAGAGAGAGAAAGAGAGAGGAAGAGGAGGAGGAGGAGGAGGAAGAAAGAGGAGAGAAGCAGAGAGAGAGAGAGAGAGAGAGAGAGA
>NC_058131.1:608843096-608919038 GCF_016433145.1 Gracilinanus agilis | reverse complement strand
GAGAGAGAGAGAGAGAGAGAGAGAGAGAGAGAGAGAGAGAGAGAGAGAGAGAGAGAGAGAGAGAGAGAGGAGAAAGAGGCAGAGATGAGAGAAAGACAGAAGAGAGAGGAGGGAGGCAGAGATGAAAGACAGACAGACTGACAGAGACAGAGAATATGACTATCCTTGGGTTCCAGTAGCCTTGAAGAAATAACTTCTGCCCAAGTTCTGGGTCATCATGTAGCAAATTAGACAGACAAAAGCAAGAGGCTAAAAGGTGAGTGATGAGAAAATAAACACTTGGCCAGAGGAAACTGAAGATGTGACCAGACTGATACAACAGTTGTGGTCATTAGTGAGTGCAGTCCAGTGAACAGCTCCTTTTTTTTTCAGCTCTTTTATTTTCCTAGAGCATAATGTTAGGGAAATTTCTTAGACTCTCTCTTTGCAGTATACTTCTCTACAGACTTCTATTCCCGGTATGAATATTTTTTTTGCTTTATGCTTTGTATTTGCTAATACCTCCCGTGTCTATATTATGATTTTTGTCTAATTCTGTAAGTTCCTGTTTCAAGTCAGAGGAGGGAAACTGAGTCATGGAAGTAGAGATTTATCTACTCTAGTCAGGGGGCCAAGATAAGAGTTTCTGAAGTTCTGGTAATTTCTGGGAATATTCCAGAATATATCCAGAAAACTGCTTTTGAACCCAGAGAGAAATAAAGGAGGATAAGGTGCAGCCACGGTTCACTTCATATACCACTACTCCTATACTACAATGCTCCACAGATGTCGATACGGATAAAAGGGCACTGATAATTTTACAGAATGACTTAATGATGACTCATTATACAGTGTAGGACACAATCAATCAATTATTAATTCAAGATCAATAAGAAATAACTTTTCAATTAATTCCTGCTAATTACAAGTGGTTCTCCACCTTGACTCAGGTTGTCCACAAGTTACCATAGAGAGAGTAGAGCAAATGGGTTTTCTCTGTGTGTGTTTGTCTGCCATTGCAACATTTTTCTTTCTTTGTATCCCTTTCATTTAGTACAGTACCCAAATCAGTGATAGTTGACTGACAGACAGATCCTCTTGGTCTACTTCACTGTAGAATATAATTTGAGAAATGAAGATAATCCTTAAGATCTCCCTGTCAAATAAAATTCTTTGGCTCTTTGGTTCTCTAAAATGGTAGAGCTGAATGCATTATTACCCTTTACGGTTTGACTAGAGAATATGTTTACCATCAACAGATTAAGTTTTATTGGGCCTATATATAATTTAGGAACTTTCAGATGTTGGATAAGTTAAAATGAGTGATCAGCCAAAAGAGATAGCATATTTATAGAGCTTTCAATTAATTTTATTGGCTGGTCTTCTCTAGGTGAAAGAAGGAAAAAAATTAAATAAATACTAGATGAGTCTGAATAGAGACCACTTCAAAAAGGAGGCTTCAACCTTAAAGTGAGAGTTTTAAAAAAAGAGTATTTATGTATATGTGTGTATATGTAAAAAATAATAATTATACACCATACTCAGATTTCATACAGAATGGAGTTGGGAAACCCTTATCTATATTTACACCAATTCATTATAAAATCTTCCCAATTAAATACCTTTCATCAATCACATCCTTGCATCTAAAAACATATTTCTGAATCCCACATTTTAAAGCTATAATCTCTTAAGTATGATAACGAGATTAAATCTACCCTGCTCATTTTTAGATTTAATCACCAAAGGAGAAAAACAACCCCACTTAATTCTCAGGTGGGAAGTCCCTGACCCACGTGTGCAAGAGTGGGTGATGAATAAGAATTGACTTACTGCCCCCTGGGCAGTCCTAAGAAAAGCATTTGTTGAGATTGGTCATGTAAACTAAGAGGAAGGCACAGGAAGTGATGCAAAAGAAGCACCTTTAAAAGGGAGTGACAATTTCCTGTGAGTGAGTTTTGCTCTTTTCTTCTTGTTTGTTGCTTAGACGTGGAGGAGTGCTGGCTAGGACCCTGAGACCTTGGTAAAACTGTTCTTAAATCTCTCCTTCAGAACTACAGGTGATGAGTGAAAAAGGCTGACTATCTTAGCTTCCCTGGAGGTACTAGCCTCCAGGAGGCTCCCTTGATTGGGAGAAGCCCTCATGGCCAAAACCCTTGTTAACTGACTTTTAGGCTTTCTGGCTGGGCCTCTGGAGCCCTGCTGGAGTAAAGCCAAGACTTGAATACAAATCTAGCTCATTAAGCTAGATCTCTTACTCTACCCTCTTCTCATCTCTCAACTTCCACTCTCTCCTATATTTTGTAAATAAATTACTAAAATCATTTTAGAATGGATAATTATTCAATCCTTGGTGACCACTCCTTTAAATATCAATATCCAACCAAAAAAAATCCCTTTTTCCTTTCTACATAAGGACAAGTGTTGGCAAGTTTACTAAGATAACCTGACAAAACAACTTTACCTTTAAAATAAATATATTTGGCAAAAACAAAAAACTTGTGCATTATAATTTTGTGTGGAAAGAAAAAAATGAAATTTGACTTGTAGCTTTTTAAAAAAGGTCCCTTCCCAAAAATGTTATAATTGAAGATTTCTTAAAAAGTGATTAGAAGTCCAAGATGGCTCAAGGAATAGAATGACAGGTCTGGTGATAGTAGGTCCTGGGTTCAAATATGACCTCAAATACTCCCAAGCTGTGTAACCCTGGACAAGTCCCTTAACTGTTGCCTATCCTTTACATTCTTTTGCCTTGGAACTGATATTTATTATCGATTCTAAGAAAGAAGGTTCTGGTTGGGGGGGGGGGAAGGAGAGGGGGAAATACCTAATTGCTAACTGTCCTGACTGTGCTTTTAGGAATCTCCTCTGTCAAACTGTGACTTCCAACAACATATGTCTTCTGTACCAGATCAGTTGTGATAGTGATGTTTCCCAGAGGTGTGGCTTTTAATCCTCAAATTACAATACGAGTTGAAACAGGCAAGTTTTGTCTATCACCAGGAGTTCAGTAATTAACCAAAGATCCCCAACTAATGGTTTATCAAAATGCAAGTTAACAGAATGTTCAGTAAATCAAGCTCCCTAGGACAGAGGTGACAGACCCCTTTGGTGTTACATCCTCAAGGAGACAAGTGAGCAGCACAGCCATCATTTACCCTAAAGGTACGCTCTGTAACAGAAATCCAACCTTTCAAAAGAAGGGAACAACAGCCCAACAGACACACACCCATCCATCCACCCCTTGGAGTTAGTGGCTTCTCTCCCTCCCTTTCTTCCCCTGACAGAGTCACAAGCTTTGTAGTCATCCTCACAGCCCTGGGCATCATTGTGCAGGAATCCTTACTTGCTCTTTAATAAAAGCTAGTGGTTTTCTCAGGGGTTGGAAGGTAGAACATAACAGCACGTGAGTAATCTGGAAGTTACTGGAAGTGACGTCTAATGTGCAGGAAAATTGCCAGTGGTGACAATTTTGCTTTGTTTGTTTCGTGGGAGTATAAGAAACAGAGTTATTAGCTGGGTAACTCTCCCTGGGTAGTAGGCAAGGCTGGCAACTGAAGGAAAGGTGGACTCTATTTACCAGACAAGCTTGCCAAGTCTTAAATGCTCAAATGTGTAGGTGTGCTCAGCTAAGGCTTTTGTGAACAACCTGACCGGGGAAAGGAAAAGAAGGACAACTTGAGCACTGCCCAAGATTTTGTTTTAAAAAGTTTATCTCTGGGAAGGGAACATTTTTTTGTTTTGTTTTGTTTTAAAGGCCACCATGCCCTCAAATCATGATGGAATGGTTCCCACACATGCTAATTCTTGTATTTCTCCAGAACTGGTTTCCTGCTTGAACCTCCCCTCTCTCACTTTCTCTCTTGACAGGACATCACTAATGGATTACAGGCTTCCCACTTGGTCAGGCACAGATTTCAGACACATCTGCTTTCAGAGCTTTCATTACAAAAACACCTGCAAACCTTTAGCTCTGGTGAGCTTTACAGCACATTTTGAGCTTTGAAAATTTTTTTGTCGGGTAGAGAAGAAAGAGGAGGCTGTCTGCCCTTGGAGTATCATTGTCCAACTTCTCAGTTTGGAGTCTGTGACGGACACCAGTCCACAGGATGCTCTGCGGTTCCTCCTAGGCAGTGACCATATGGGTGTGACAGACCATGTGGGTGTGACAGTCTCATTCCTAGTCCACTAAAAATTCAGTGAAGGAATTTTCTAGAGCTGATTGAGCATACAGGGGAGAGATCCAAGGTAGGAGCTGGGGTCACCTTTGGCTTTTTTTTTTTTTTAGTTAGTTTTTTTTAAGTTTTTTTTTTTTCCCTTTTAAAAGACTTTGGAGGGGGGGGGCAGCTAGGTAGCTCAGTGGAGTGAGAGTTAGGCCTAGAGACAGGAGGTCCTAGGTTCAAACCCGGCCTCAGCCACTTCCCAGCTGTGTGGCCCTGGGCAAGTCACTTGACCCCTATTGCCCACCCTTACCAATCTTCCACCTATGAGATAATACACCGAAGTAAAAGGGTTTAAAAATTAAAAAAAAAAAAAAGACTTTGGGGAAGTCAACCTGGGTTGGGCCTGGGTTTTCAACCTTGGAATATTAACATTACTATGAGCTGTGTAATCATCAGACTTTTGAAAGCCTGTTTCATCAGAAGGTAAAAAAAATGGAGATAATATTCATCTTACTTACTGGTACTTTATAAGGTCTCTGTGAGAATAAAATGAGATTGATCGATAAATTCAATAAAATTCACAAATAATAAAATCAATAAAGAAGAATTTACAGATAATTTACATATTATGTCCCAGGAGCCATCCAAAGTCTGGGGGAAAACAATGACAAATGAATCAGTCCCTGCCCTCAAGGAGCTCCCATTCTACAGCAGGAGACATGGACAGGTATACCTATGTGTAAGATGCAATGTAAGGACTTGGCAATCTCTAATGGTCTTTATAAATGTAAGTTGCTATTACGATCATTAGCCTACTACGAAGTTACTACTACTACTACTACTACTACTACTGTTACTATCATTAGTTAATCCAAAGCCCCCAACAATAAGATAATGGAAAGTTTGTTATGATAAAGTCAGAAGACACTTTGCTGACATATGGAAATTCTTACATATCCTTGGGAGGTGCAAGTAATGCAGTATTAAGTAAATTCCCTAGAGAGCCAATTCAATTTAACAACTTATTACTTTTATTATTTTAAATTCTTACCTTCTGTCTTAGTATCACTTATAAGATAGAAGAGTGGGAAGGACTAGGCAATGAAGGTTAAGTGATTTGCCCAGAGTCCCACAGCTAGGAAATGACTGAGGCTAGATTTGAACCCAGGTCCTCCAGTCCAAGCCAGAAGTTCTATTCACTATACTTACCAATTGTCCCTTTAATAAATAATTGTAATATCTGGCCTCAGATATTTCCTGGTTGTGTGACCTTGGGCAAGTCACTTAACCCACATTGCCTAGCCCTTACCACTCTCCTGTCTTAAAATCAATACATGATATTGATTCTAAGATGGAAGGTAAGGGTTTAAAAAACAACAATGACAAAAATAATTGTAACTATGTTAGACTCTAGTGCTAGAAATGTTTAAAATTATATACATAATCCCTGTCCTCAAGATGCTTACAATTTTCTGTGCATATTAATATAACAAACACACACAATTAAGTTTAGTATAAAATACTATTCATAACAGCACAAAAGAGTATGATGGGCAGAAGAAATCAGAATGAAATGCTTTAAGAACACATGAGAAGTGAAAGAATGCTTTCAGCTGGTCTATCTGTATAAGCAAATAAGAAGAAACTTCAAATATGAATAGTATTAGATAAACTGAATCTTGAAGGGAAATATATCAAACAGGGAGAGATGAAGAACAGAGAGATTACTGGCATTGGGATATGGCAGGTAGGGTGTGGAAAAAAAATTTGCCGTACATTTTGTTCAAACCTGCTTCAACTGATGCCTTTACTTTCTGAACTTCAAGATTTTCTATTCAAAGACTCAAAAAAGTTCTGAATCTCATTTAAAAACCTCTGAGTAGTTTAAAAATGAAATTGTATAGATTAAATACCACTAGAAAAAGTTGCAAATGATGTACATTTTCAGGACGGTGAAGCAGAATGATTATTATTGGATTGGGTGGCAAAAGCCCTGGGTTCTAGACTCTGATCTCTGACCTAGACAAGTTCTATGATCTTGACAAACTTATTAAATCTATCTGGCACTGATTTGCCTCATTTGTAAATGGAGGAAGTGCTCTTCTTGGTACAGAAGTGGGGAACTACAGAGTGGAATGTTATATTTACTGTAAACCAAGATCCTTATACTAATTGATTTTGCTTAATGTTTTTTGCCTTTTTTTTACAAGGGAGAATTCTTTTGGTAGATTCCTGAGAGTGACTAGTCTTAATAAAAGACACCAATAAAACTTCAAATATAAACAAATAAAGTAGTAACATAAAGGATACACAAAGGCAGGGAAGGCTTTGCTGAGATTTTAAATGAGGACCTCTTGCTTATAAAAATGATAATAAAATAAATGGAAGTATTATACTGCTCTGTGACATTATTTTGCATTTTTCTTCCCAGGATTTCTTCCCAAATTTATTTCTTAATTTGTATCCCATAAGTTCATCTAAATCTTTATCAGAAACATTTGTAGCAATTTCTATTTGCAAAATAGTCTATAATTATTTAAAATGAAGAATTTCTCACAAGTATTGTATAAAAATCAGAATTAATATCTCTTACCTTGTTTTGCATATCAAGAAATTAAAGGCATATTTTTTCTTGAGATTAATCATCATACTGGAGTTAGAATCGGTCCATTCCACATTTACCTTTACTTTTATATGACTTGGTAAAATGCCTTTTTTCTAGTGCTATTTTTTTACATAGATTTTAATATTATTAAAAAGTATACCATTTGTCTTGGATCAGAGAATGTTAGATTTGCAAGGGAACTTAAAAATTATCTGATGGGGATATTATTGGGGATGTAAACACTAAATGATAACTCTAGTCCAACTATCAATAATATGGAATTAGGTCTTAATCAATGATACATGTAAAATCCAGCGGAATTGTGTGTTAGCTATGAGGTGATAGGGGGAATTGGAGGAGAGGAAAAGAACATGAAACATGTAACTATGGGAAAATATTCAAAATAAAAATGTAAATAAAAAAATAAAAAGTATCTGATCCAAGGCACTGAAGACCTTTATACAATAGTTTAATGTTTACAAAGATTTATATAAATCATCTTATTTGATCCTCTAACAATCCTAACAATCCTTTTAGTTTGAAACATAAAGATAATGATTTCCACCTTTAGAGGCTCAGAGAAATTAAATGTATTAGTGTCAAAGATGGAATTCAAATCCAAATCTCATCTGAAGAAGCGTAGCACTCTTCTTACTGCACCACACTTTTCAATTTGCTGAAAGTCATACTGGTATACCTGTTTTTTTTCAAACATTTATTAATATTCATTTTTAACATGGTTACATGATTCATGCTCCTCCTTTCCCCTTCGCCCCCCGCACTCCCCCCACCCATGGCCGATGCACATTTCCACTAGTTTTGTCATGTGTCCTTGATCAAGACCAATTTCCAAATTGTTGGTAGTTGCATTGGTGTGGTAGTTTTGAGTCCACACCCTCAATCATGTCTGGTATACCTGTTTTTTAACCTATATATTTAATATAATATAATTTATATATAAAATAATAATATAATATAATTTCAATCATGTCTGACTCTCTGTGACCAAAGTGTTTCTTATCAAAGTGGGGTTTGCCTTTTCCTTCCCTGTGACTCCATTTGGGGTTTTCTTGGTGAAGAATGGTTTGCCATTTCCTTCTCCAGCTCATTTGACAGATGAGGAACTGAAGCAAATAGGGTTAAGTGACTTGCTCAGGTCACACAGCTAGTAAGTGTCTGAATCTAGATTTGAACTCATGAAGATGAATCTTCCTAATTCCAAGCCCAGTGCTCAATCCCCTGGGTTATCCTAGCTGACCCTCTAGTTAGGCACACCAATTAATGTTAGGAAATTAAGGTATGCCCCTAATAAGTGACAACATTATTTAGTGCCTCTTTCAATAGCAGGTTGGAGCTGTAGTGTATTTAAAACAAATCACTACCGCTGCCACCAACACTATCCTATCCAATCTAATCCAATCAACATTTATTTAAGGATCTACTATGTACCCAGCACAATTAATAAAAAAAGAATGAATCTCTGCTCTTAAGGAGTTTACAATCTAATGGGAGGAGATAACACACAAAAAGAGGCAGGAAATTGAGCTGTGTGGACACCAATGGATACCCAACCCAGGGACATCTCTTTCCAAGGAGTTAAAATCAGGCAAGGCAGCAGATATAAAACTGTAAAACTATTAAGTCCAGTTTCTCCCCTCTATAAAGGAAGTCATTGGGATGAATTCAGTACTCTACCCTTCAGTCTTCCAATCAGGAGGAGAGGGGAGGCTAGGAGGTGGTGTCAGTCAATGCTTAAGTTAAGCAGTGTGTGGACGAGCTTGTCCTGGGAGGAACATCTTGTTCCTTGAAGTTAAAAACAGGCAGAGCATCAAGACAAAGTGGAGATGCCTGAGAAAAATTTTTAAAGTGGTTTTACATTTAGGATTTTTTTTTCAAGTTTTAAGATTGGGGATTAAGTATTTTTAAAGCAAGGAAAAGAGGACCAGATAATTATGGCAGCACCAATTCATAGCTTCCTCAGGGCACTAGTCCCATTCAAGGTGCTCAGAGTCATTATGCCACACCCCAGAAAAATAGGAGAGAGAAAAAGAGGAGAGGAATGGGAGGTAGCTGGAGGTGAGTTATTATAGGTAGAGGAGTGAGTTTTGCCTTCTTTCCTGACTACTAGCCATTAAAAAACTGCTTTTAATTTATCCTTTTTATTATGACCAGACCAAAGCATCTTTTACCTAGGGGAATTTCTATTGGCTGAGCAATTTCAAAGCAAAAAGAAACAAGTAAAAAGCCCTGGAATTAGAAAAGAATCATGCAGGGAAAGAATTTTACTTGATGTTCTCAGATTTTGAAAATAAGAGAGACAGTAGAGATTTTCTGCATAATGACCAAGGATGATTTACATCCTTAAACTGCTTTCTAGAATGGTTTTGGAAACCACAGGGAAAAGGAAACACACTTGGATGGGTTATGAATAGTGAAAGCACCCACAGCACCTTGTCCCAGTCCTTTAGAACCACAGAATCTAATAGCTAGAAAGGGCCTCCAAGGCCATCTCGCCTAACAAGAACCACCATCACACTTCCTCTACACAATAACCAACAAGAGAGGACATTTGCCTTAACCTAAAATATCTTGTAGAAGCCAGTTTCACTTTTATATATGCCTAATTCTTAGGAAGTTTTGTTTTACTTTCCTACATCAAACTAAAATCTCCCTCTCTATGACTTTTACTATTTCTGGAGCTTGACCTTCATCTAGTTAGGGCAGCTAGGTGGCACAGTGGGTAGAGTGCCAGGTCCGAAGTCAGGAAGACTCATCTTCCTATGATGATGTTAACTATGTTTTCCTCAGTTTCCTCACCTGTTAAAGAAGCTAGAGAAGGAAATGGCAAACCACTCTAGTATCTTTGCCAAGAAAACTCCATATGAGGTCATGAAGAATTGAATATGACTCATATGCCTGAACAACAAGAAAATTCAGCTAGTTCCATATCCATATAAAGCTATCTTTATATGATAGGGAGATATTTCTCTAATCCTAATCAATTAACCTTTCTGGGCATCCCTCTTTATCCATCTTAAAATGTTTCACAGAAAGAACAATTAAAATTTAATATTGTACAATTATAATTAAGTTTGGCCCCAAAGAGTATATGAGAAAAAATTTACCTCCCTTTCTTTATTAGTGAGTATGAAACATTGCATATACTGTTTGTCAGACTCTGTTGAAATGTTGTTTAGTTTTTCAGGGCTGCCTCTTTGCTCCTTCTTTCTTGGAATGGCTTACTGAATAGAAGCACAGGGAGGGATATATTTGTAAATGCAAGTGATAAAAAAAAGATGATTTAATATAAAATTTCTAATTAAATATTTCACAGAATTTCAGAGTAAGAAGAGACTCCAAAAGAATCTAATCCTATAGATATGTATATATATATAATATATATACAATATATACATTGTATTTGTGTGTGTGTGTATATGTACATATACATATACATACAATACCTGGATAAGCATATAGGACAATACCCAAATAACCATATCTGACAAATGAAGCCTTTACTGGAAGCCTTCCAATCAGGAAGAACACATCCACCAGGGCTATTGATTTCTCTATAGTATGATGTAAAAAGAGAAAAACTGCCAAATTTGGGATCAGAAGACAGTTCAAATTCCAGTTTTAGCACTTTCTTTTTATGTGAGGACCAAAACAAGCCACTTAATCCTTCTAAACCTTATTTTCCTTACCTATAAAATGGGGGTAATATTTCACTATGCTACCCACAGAGTTAATGTAAAGATCAAATCAAAAAACATATTAAATACTTTTTTAAGCACTATAACAATATGTACCATTCTTATAATAACCAGACCTTCTAGGTGCTATTAGGTCACAAGACTGACTGTCTTATTTAAGAAGGAAGCAATATCCTAGGGTAAATATCAATGAAAAGCTCATCTAGTCTCACCACTTTCTACTTGTGCCTATTACAGGCAAAGGATCTCTTTTACTCTGCTTCTTCATAATTCCAAAGTCTCACCATCTGCTCTACTCCTTTAGGACCAATAATCACTTTGCACACACAAATAGGCTGTTCTGACAGATTATGCTACTGCTGCCTTCCTGGAGGTTAACTTAACTGAAACACCAAAACTCTTCTCCTGATGCTTACTTAACTGAAACAGAGAAGTTTCCTTCCCTGAAGTATGTTCACAAAGCAGCCAGAAGACATCTTTCTTGGTGCAAGCATAAGTTTTGTTCAACACTTTCAGTCTGAGGAAAAAAAAAATCTCCCTCCTAACTTTATATCAGAATGGTTTCCATAGTTGTTGTTATTGTTCAGTCGTTTCTTGGCAAAGATACTGAAGTAATTTGCTATTTCCTTCTCCAGCTCATTTTACAAACAAGGAAACAGAGGCAAACAAGGTTAAATGATTTGCCCAGAGTCACACAGGATTGTCTGAGGCCAGATTTGAACTAAGGAAGATGAGTTTTTCTGACCCAATGCTCTACCTATTGTGTAACCTAGCTTCCCTATATTAGAATGTATATATAGCATTTTTTTGGAGTTCATTAAATGTTATAAAAAAAAAAGCATTACATTCATTTGAAGATTTGTTCTTGCTATGTGATAACCTCTTAATGTATGGGTTTCATAATATCCTTTCTCTTACTCCAAAGCCTTCACTGGCTCCCTATTAACCTCTACAATATAATACAAAACTCCTTTACTTATCATGAAAGAATTCCTACAGTCTTACAGCCATATATAATACCATTCTTCTTCATTTTCTATATCCTCCCCCAAAGACGTGACTAGCTTTTCTATGACCTCATTCTGTAATCCATCTGTGGATATTTTGTAGGGAGGCTCTAATGCTTACAAGGTTCTCCTTCCTTATTCCTTGCACCAAGGTCCAACAGGAGTGCTCTCTGTTCCTTGATATTTTCCCCTGATCCTTTAATCTAAAAATGATCACCCTTCCCTCAAATTGCCTCCAGAGCTTCTCTGGCTTTCTATCCTATTCTATCTTGTATCATGACCTATTTGTGCACATATTGTATTGCTTTATTCAATTATAAGCTCCATAAGGAGCAAAATAATGTTCTTCCATTTTCATATGCTCAGTGCCTTGAACCTAACAGACATTTGATGTTTGTGGAACTAAATTGGTAATTACTTCATGATTGTGAGTACAGGGTGCACAGATCTTTCTATATTAGAACAAAAACAATCTTTAAGAAAAAGACATGTAGGATTTATACCCTGTTATAATATAGCAAAAAACTCATCCACCTTGTACCCCTGAGGAATGAATTATTTTAGATAATTGATTTTCCCAATAGCCTAAGGATTATTCTTCTGAAAACAAGATTATAAGAAATAGCCTGGCCGAAGGGTAAGAACACTAGATTCTTACTAGATTCTTACTTGGAGTCAGAGGGCCTTGGTTCAAATCTTATTTCCATCATTTATTACTTGTGTGATCTTGGAAAGTCACTCAAATTCTTTGGGTCTCAGTTTCCTCATCTGTTAAAATGAGGGATGTACTTGTTAATTTGAACTAGTTGGTTTCTAAGATCCTTTCCGATCTCTAAACTGATGACCCTAGCAGGATCTTCATTATGAAGATCAGTGACTTTATTATTGTGTTGAAATTGTGATTTTCTTGGATTCCACTGAAGACAAGAAGACTGCAGCTGTGCTAAATGGGTCTGACCTACCACTAGGTCCTGTTTAATGTAAATAATTAATCCCCTGAAGTAATTACATAAATTTGAATTTGCACTATTCAAAGTTATAATTATGTAAAATATGATCATTTGTTTTAGCCCTATGGAAATATGTAGTGTGAATTCAAATAATGGGACCGCTTATTATTTACACTAATCAGGACCCAGGTGTCTTTTGTCCCTGTGTTTACAAGTGATTTTCCCAAGGTCACACAAGTAGTAAGCACCAGAGCCCAGATATAAACCCAGGTGCTAAAACTCCCAAGTCACAGACCTTTCAGATATCCAGTGTTGCTGTGGGCTTGGAAAACAGGGAAACAAGCTTGTCAGAACTGAGTATAATGTAAGAAGTAATTGGCTTTAGGTCTTTCTGAAGGGCTATCCCTATGAGTAATGCACATGAGCATGGGATCTCTATTATGCTTACTTACTCAGATGTTTTGTTTGTCTTGTTTCCTGCCAGTTGGTCAATAAATATATATTTAAGCACTTGCTTTGTGCTAAGCACCAGAGCCTTTAAAGAGGCAAAAAGATAGTCCTTACCTTCAAGGGGCTCACAGTCTAATAGCAGAGACAACATGCAAACAAATATGTACAAACAAGGTTTATTCAGGATGAAAAGGAAATTAAGAGGGATTGGGATAGGCTTCCTGTAGAACATAAAATTTTATTTCGGACTTAAAGGAAGCCAGGAAAATAAGTACAAAGAGCTGAGGGGTGGGGAGAGCATTCCATGTATGGGGGAAACCAAGAGAAAATGCCGAGACCTGAGAGAGGGAGAGTCTAGTTCATGGAACAGCCAGGAGATAAGAATCAACCAGGGGGTATGCTAAAAGAAGACTGGTACAGCAGGAAGGAGTGGGTTTTTAAACAACAAATGGAATTTGTATTTGATTCTGTAGGCAATAGGGAGCCAATGGAGTTTACTAAGTTTGTGTATGCATGTTCTGGGGGCGGGGGGAAGGGAGGTGTTCTACAAGTAGACCTGGGTCACTTTGGCAGCTGAATAGAGTCTGGATTGGAGCAGGGAGAGTCTTGAGGCAGGCTGACCAGGCAAGAGGTGATGAGGGCTGTAGTTATCAGAGGAGAGAAGGAGGTAACATCAAGAGATGTAAAAAAGGTCTTCACAACTTCCCAGTTCCCTGTTATTTTCTACCCAGGTGAGATTGTTGGAATATTTCATTCCAGTTCAAAGAAATGAAGACCAGAGATAGAAGGGAATTACTCTAAAAAGTTTTCTGACCAACTACCTCATTTTTCAGCTAAAACTAGATATAGAAATGAAGAAACTTGCCTGAAGGTTTCATGGGGTAGAATGGGGATTGAGACCCAATAAATGAGTCCGGACAGAAAAAAATAAAATTTTCACCCCATAGACTGCTTTATAAATATAGACTCTATGAAGTTGCATACCTGCCTCCTTCAGAAATAAGGGAATGGAGTTTAGCAATCATGGGCAATCAGCAAGCCTGGAGGAGGGAACAAGGTAAGATGTGTGGGTGAAACAATGGTTGGCGCTCAAGCCACAATGTGGAAGAGTAAACAGGCCACTGTGCCAAGGGCTAAGGTCAGGAAAGGTTCACTAAGTTAACAAGTATGGAGACAGGGCCAAGTGGAGATATGAAAAAAGGGGAACCAATGGGAGGTTTTGTGGAAGGGAAGGAAAATGGTACAGGGGTTTGGATGGGGAAAGTGAGGAACGATCATAAGGTCTTGGTGAATGACTGTTGGCCTTACAGGGCACTGCCCTTTTATAATAGCTGTGTTACTCACAAATCCTTCTCACTCAACTGTGACTGCATCACCTTGAGCCTGGACACACAGCGGAGACACGGTGAGGCTGAGGGAAAAATCCTGCTGTTGGGAGTCAGAGGACCCGAGTCTGAATCCTAGCTCTACCACTTTTGTTACCTTGGAAAAGTCCTCTCAGGTGAGCAGAAGGTGTTATTTACTAGTCATTTCTTCTCATAGCTGCCAGAATATCCCCAGAATTCTGAAATATAATGTTCAGGTGCTATGATACTCTATATACCTTTTTAAGCCTTTTGTAGGAAACATTATTATAGCTTACCCCCAAAAAATAAATAAATAAATGAAACAAGAAGAAGGTGTCTGCCAGGCAGGGGTGAGTCAGTCTAGCCACTGGCTGCCTTCCCATACTTCCCAGGGGTCTCTTTGTCTCTCCCCATTACTGTTACCCTTGGAGGGAAAAAGGAGTGTTTCTGTGGTTGGCTACTTATTGGGCATCCATAATAATCTAGAAGAAGATGAGGGGTACTAGTTCAATAAAGAGGAGAGACATGGCACAGTGGAAAGAGCCATGTTTTCAGAGTCCCAAGTTCTAGTCCTGGATTTTCCAATCTTTAGGATCTTAAGCAGATCACATCACATCTTTGGGAGTCCACCTGCAAAATGAAGAGGCTGATGAATTCTAGGAAACTTTCCAGCTCAAATATTCTGTGGTCCTTGGAAAACAGCTTGACCCTAGGCCTTCCAATTATCTGCTAGGCAACTAACCTTTTCTTTCAGTTCCCCTTTGCTCTTGGAGAGAAAAAAAAGCTATGATACTTAAATAGTTGGTAATATTAATTTCATAGTGATGAAAAATAATCTGTTCTCATACATAGCAGATTTAAAAAATAACGACTCTGGGCTTCATTTCATCTCAGCCAGATTTGTGTTTTGGTTAGAATCTGCCAGAATTTCTTCATCTACTTTCTGCCCCCTCCTGCCTTTCACTACCACTGCTGCAGAAATCAACCAAGTATTTGGTATTTATTGCTGTTTCCTCCCAGTATCTTAGAGTTATTGGAGGTATCTGGGGACTGTTACCATCCATGTGGGGTTTGGTCTCTCTCCCTCTGACTCTTGCTCACTCGCTTTTCCTTCCCTAGTCTACATAGATGTCTTAGGGAACATTCTAGGGATATTTTCTAAATCATTAATATAAAGTCCCCCAATTTTCCCAGAAGATGAGTGCTACTTAAATTTTAAAAAGCAATCTCTCTTTAAAAAAAAAAAAGGCGTATATAAAGTACTGTCTCTAGAGCTTCCATCTTTTGCTTAAAATTCTTCCCTGTGGGTAGATCCAAAAAAGTCAGTCTAGTAAAGAGACTTCAGAAATATATAATTTCATCCACAGGAAAAACAAATGGCATGACTTTTTTTCAATGCTTTGACAAGATAGGATTTATATAGGCTTCTGCTTTTCACTGAAAACTAAATACTGGAATATTCCACTTCTTTGAGGTGAAGAGCTTAAGTCCTCTAACTGTCTTCCAACCCCTCCCTACTCTCAGTCAGTCAAATTGTCTCTCCGTCTTCAGCTCCATTGCTACCCCCCAAATCCAGGCTCGAAGGACTTCACACTTGACTTACTGTAAGGGCTTCCTGCCTAGCTTGGCCACATCACTACACCTTGATGTCTTTCAGTTTCTTCACCTATAAAATGAAGGCATTGGGATATCTAGCCTTAAACTGTCCAAATCTATTTTCTTTTACTACCCAATATTCAACTTCAAATCTAGTCACACTGTTCTCCTCTATCTTATGAACATGCTGAGCTCACATCTACCCCATTGTCCTCGCTCATGTCCTTCTACCTTGGATCATCTTCCTATCTCTCATGTTCAGATCCAAATCCCATTTATCCTTTAATGTCTATTAAACTCCAAGTCAGAAGTCTTGAATGGCTCCTTGTTATTGCTTCTAGAACAAAATAGGAACTCCTAAGGCAGACACTGAAAATTTTCCACAAGCTGTCTCCTTCTTAATCATTTTCCCAATCTTACTCCATGTTGCCCCTCTCCTCATATTCCATATCAAAGTGGCCTGCTAATTCCCTGCATGAGATGGTATCTTTCATTTTTGTGTCTGTGCACAAATTGTATTTTATATTTGCAATGCATTCCCACTCCTCACCTCTACCTCCTAACTTCCTCCAAAGTACAGCTCAAGTGCCATCTTCCTCACAAAGCCTTCCTTAATCCCCCAAGTTACTGGTACTCTCTCGAAATTATTTTGTATTTAATTTATGCATATACACTTCTTATTTGTTTTCTTTAGCTTTGGCAAGTCACTTAACCTCTCAGCCTCAGTTTCCTCATTTATAAAACGGGGGTAACAATAGCACTTACCTCACAGGATTGTCCTAAGGAATGATTAAACCAGTGCTCTGCAAACTTTAGAGCACTATAAAGGATGTTCAAAAACTCTTAGCACCATTTTCTGGGAACACCCTTTACAGAGCTCTATATAGTATGTAACATTAAATCTATAAAGCACTTTACATATATTATGTCATCTGCCTTATAACACCTCTGTGAGGTAGGTGCTATTGTTATTTATTCTATTATATCTTAAAACTGGGCTAAGACTTTTGGGAAACCATGTAACTTTAGCATTATTATTACAAACTCTTTTGAGGTCAGCAACTATACCTCTCATACTTTTTGACCCATTTTCCTGATCCTCTCAGTAATTCTCCTCTACCCCTTAATTTTTCTTGTACTATATTTATTTGTGGGTTTTTTGAGTCCTGCATATCTAGTAGAATAGAAGATCATCAAGGGCAAGAGCTGGTGTGTATGAGGGTGGCATTCGCATTCTCCCAGCACCTAGCATAGAGGTAGTATAAATAAATGTTTGTTGAATATTTTCCTAACTTCTGCTATCACCTAGCACTGTGTTTCGCATGACTGACTGGGGGCAGATAACAGACAAATTAAGGTTTTGTTTGGAGGAGGGGTATGTCCTCTAGTTTAGTTTTCAGCAAAAGCAAAAGTCTAAATAAATCATATCTAGTTATAGCATTACAAAGCGATAATGGCACTTATTTCCCCCTCATACAATAGGGCAAAATTAGTTACTGAAAAGACCACATAAAGAACATTTGTGTGGGAAATACTGATAAAACCAGTGAGAGAAGAAAAAGAGCGTATCAGCTACAAGTGTATAAGGAGACAATCCACTCCTTCATGGAGGTGGATGGACCATGAGAATTACTACACATTGTATGTGCTTTCGGGCTTTTCGAAATTCTGACCAGTTATACTGTTGTTTTTTCTTTAAAAATATTATTTGTTATATGGGATGGCTATAAGAGGAGGAGAAGGGAGGGATACTAAGGATGACTATGATGACATAATGAACAAGACATCAATAAAAACTTATTCAAAATGTTTGAAGAGCAAAATAGACTTGAGAGAGAATGATCTCTCAGAGACAGAAAGTCCTTAACGAAAAGTAAAGATGGCTGAAAGACTTTGTTGTCCCTATCAGCTCATTTGCAAATTACTGTTTTCAGGGTTTTGAAGGCTATAACTGAGAAAATAAAATTTAAATAGCTGTTAGAGGGCAATGAATCAATTATTTGTAAGTTGGAGGTTATAACTGAAAGAAGGGGGGAATTTTGAATTTCACAACACAGAAATGTGTCACTAATTACAAAGAGACCTTGACTTGAGACAATGATAGATACAGAAGATGGAAGTCCATCAACTGGCATTCAATGATGCCAGGCACTGCACTAAGTGCTATGAAGGTGAAGGTGTCAAAAAGGCCAGAGAGAGAAGATACAATACAGGAGCTGAATGGCACTGAGCCCATCTTCTGGCAGGCTTTACAGATAAAGTGAGGAACTGTTTGGAACAGTGATCTGTAGCTGTTGGAAGCTGACTGGAGGAAAGCAGAATTCTGTATTATACGATGAACTGTCAGGGCTCGCTGTCCCTTCATGTTACCTACAACCTGAGAAGGAAAATGTCTTAGGATTGTCTGTCTTGCCCTTTATCACCATAGTATGACTTGGGAAGGTTACATTTGTCCTAGCTCATAAAGAACAGACCTGATTAACTTGGTAGAGAGATAAGCTAACCTAGTAAGAGAGCTATGAGCACCAGAAGGTATAAATGAGATCAAATGAGATAATAACTGTAAAGCACTTGGCACGCACAATGCCTGGCACATAATAAGCGCTAGATAAGTGTTAGTTATTATTAGTATTAGTATTAGCATTATCATCATCATCATTATTAGAAAGGGAGCAGCTAGCAGAAGTGGTTTTGCTTAGCAGATGACACATGGTACAAACTTTTCCCTAAAGAGATAAAAGACATCAAAGTCTGTAGTTTAGAACCTAGAATTTCCTGGATTTCCTTATGTCCCTTCCTAATGGGTTTCTATAAATATGTGCCCACTTCCCTCCACCTCCCACCCTAAGCCCCTGTGTCCCTATTCTGTATGGAAAGGTTTTGGTGGGAGGATTATGATTCAGGTTTAAGGAATCTAGATATTTTCATTAGTCTTGATTTTGCCTCTCATTGAGTAAATCTTATGATTATTGTTATGATTATTATTATGATTTTTCCTTTTTGGGGGTAAATGTTTCATTCTTAAGAGTCAATAATATCATGGTGTCATACTGTTTTCTCATTTTGCATAAATGGGAAGCAAACCACTGAATGCTCAGGAGTTATGTGATAAGCAGCAGGAGTGTATCCCCTGAACTGAAAGAGACTGAGAGTCTGGGATATATCAGTATGGCTACCCTCTTCCCTCACTTTATGGACAACTTTCTTTAGATCTGCTAATGTAAGGACAGGACAGAGGTGAGTCAGCAGAGAGAGACGGGAGGGGGAAGTCAACCTGCCATGTTGAATGTTATAAATGCACACATACAGGGTTCTCAATAAATACTTGTTGATGTGCTCAGGGCTATGATTCTCCATAACCACCTGGAAAACAACCTAGAATTAACAAGAAAATCCTCAGGCCTCTAGTGTAAACAGAAAAAATAACAGAGCCAAAGATGCAGAGGATTCCAGGAAATATAGCATCATTAGTCAATTTAACGACCAGGACTATTCTTCCTTTGGTAGGCATTACGCTACACGGTGTAAGTCCCACTAGCCCCAAAGCTGAGAAACATGGGAGAAGGAAACAGAAAAATAGAGTGAAGGAAAAATGAAGTGGAGAAGAAAGCTTTGGTGAGCAGAGAGGGCAGAAAAATGTAGGACTAAGGAGATAAGATCTCAAAGAAATCAGTGCAAGCTTTGGTGTCCCAAGTTCCACATCAAGTCTTGGGGCATCTATGAACCAGGCTGTCTTTAATGTAAGGCAGTTACTTAGGAATGAGGGCTACTTCCAAAAAGCTCCTTTGTCCAGAAATCATCCTGACCAGCTTGTGAATGTGTGGTAAAGAACATGAGATTCTAGCCACCTTGGAATTAAGGAACTGCATCTTCAGGAACTATTATAAAATGTTCCTAAATGAGAAATCCTTAGCATAATCCACTTAGCAGTTTTGTTGCATCACAGAATAGTGTCAAATTTAAATGCTCCGTGGATAATACCTCTCGCCTCCCATGCCCACATAAAGGGGTAAATGGCCAATATCAAATCTTACTTTCTTCCACAGGAACCACCACCTATCCTACCAGACCTAGATTATGGGCTGCCTCTTCCATGAAACCTTTCTTCATACTTCTCTGAGGGGCACATCACATCCTGCCCTGTGCCTGCCTTATCTCCTCTATTAGACTGTAAGCTCTAGAGATTAGAGATAATCACTTATTGCTCACCTTTATATCCCTTACAAAATTCAATGTAGTTCTTTGCACCCAGTGGCACTCAACAAACATATGGGCAGAAAAGTAAAAGCTAGTTTCATCTCATCTCTTGTCTCTGTTCAGTTCTTTCAGTCATGTCTGACTCTTCATGACCCCATTTGGGGTTTTCTTGACAGAGAGACCAGGGTGGGTTTGCATATCCTTCTCCAACTTATTTTACAGATGAGGAAACTGAGGCCAATAGGATTAAATGCCTTGCCCAGGGTTACACAGCTAGTCAATGCCTGAGGCCAGATTTGAACTCGGGAAGATGAGTCTTCCGGACTCCTTGCCTGGCATTCTATCCACTCATCTGTTGGGGGGTTATTCACTACATACACAAAATGTTAGAGCTTAGAGGTCATTTTGGCCAGCTGCCTCATTTTACATATAAGGAAAATGATGAGAAAGGTGAAATTAATTTTAAGGCCATCAAGTAAGTTAAAGCCAGAGCCTGGGCCAGGAGCCAGAGCTCCTGTCTCCCAGTGCAGTGTTTTCCCCACTACATCACACTGCTGACACATTTCTGTACAGAGGCTGTTGGGGGGGGGGGGGAGGCCCTGCAAACAGATTCTGTGCAAGTGCTACCATTTACCATCACTTAAAGCTAATTAGCAGCTGCAGTACACCACTCCACCCTTAGCACTTACATATGCTGCTGGTTTTACTTACCAATTAAACCAGATTACATCACAGTACGACTAGCCAGTCATAATTAGGCAGACCAGCCTCTGCACAGCCAATGTGAGTAAACATAAGGTAGCAGAGGGTTTTTTTTAAATCATGAACTCACTAGATTATATCAGGATGAAATAAACAAAAATATGAAGAAACAGACATCTCTCAGAGTGCTATACTATGTAATACTCTCACTAGTTATATGTAGGACAGACCTTAAAATCACAAATTATCAAAACACTTCCTACCTGTGTGTGACCCTGGCCAAGTCACTTATATTCAATTGCCTAACCCTTAGGGCTCTTCTGCCTTGGAACCAATACACAATATGGATTCTGAGATGGAAAGTAAGGCTTCCCTCCCCCCCCCCCCCCAAATAAAAAAAGATAAAATTACAAACTGGTCTGTTATCAATTACTACTTCTTTAAATCTCTATTAACTGTTAAGCCCAATGTAAAGAAGAGACTTGGACTAATCAAATAACAGACATAGCAGAGGAAAAGAAATTCAAGGTAAAACAGCCATTCTCCCTTCGAATCACAAGACGCTAAGACATTCAATTGAATCTTGAACGTTCCTTTGTCAGTCTGCACTCTATTGGTGATTAAATGAACACACTCCTTTTTTACTTCACTGGATTTCTATATAGGGTCCTGTTTTCTAGAGAATTATTAAATGAACTCTTTTATTACTTAATCAACACTTTGAAAATGAAAATTATTTTGGTTTTCTTCAGGTATGATTTTTGCCTGGCTAACTTCAGTAGATCCAATTTTATAGCTAGAAGGAACCACACAGATCATTTAGGGCAGGTGTTTGTCATCTTTATTTGTGCCATGGACCCCTTTTGCAGTCTGGGGAAGTCCAGGGACCTCTTCTCAGAATAATGTTTGTCAAAAGTGCATGGGATTATAAAGAAAGCAAATCATGTTAAAACAGTTATCAAAATACTTTTTTTTTTTTAGACCCTTAACTTCGGTGTATTGTCTCATAGGTGGAAGATTGGTAAGGGTGGGCAATGGGGGTCAAGTGACTTGCCCAGGGTCACACAGCTGGGAAGTGGCTGAGGCCGGGTTTGAACCTAGGACCTCCTGTCTCTAGGCCTGACTCTCACTCCACTGAGCTACCCAGCTGCCCCCTATCAAAATACTTTTACAAATAACTTCCCCCTCAGTTATATGGAAAACTAATGTTTAACTTGTTTTAGAAATTTTGAGCCAAAATTTCCCCTTCCTTCCCTCAGACGGCAAGCTATCTGATATCAATTTTACATGTACAATAATAATGTAAAATGTTTTTCCACATTAGTCATTTTGTAGAGGAGAGTTTGAACAAAAAAATTAAGAAAGTGAAATATATTTTGGTTTGCATTCAGATTCTATTAGTTTTTTCTCTGGAGGCAGATGGCATTTTTCACTTAAAACACTTTTTTAAAAAATCTTATCTTCAGCTGTGTGACCCTGGGCAAGTCACTTGACCCCCATTGCCCACCCTTACCAATCTTCCACCTATGAGACAATACACCGAAGTACAAGGGTTTTAAAAAAAATCTTATCTTTTGTCAAACCAATTCCAAGGCATAAGCATGGTAAGGGCTAGGCAATTAGGGTTAAGTAACTTGTCCAGTGTCTAAAGCCAAATTTGAATCCAGGACCTCCTATCTCTGGGCCTGGCTCTACTCACTGAGTCATCTAGCTGTCCCCCAAATACTTTTTAAAGAAAGTTAATGGATCCCAAGACAAAATCTTCTTCCTCATTTTACAAATAAGGTAACTTGAGACCCAGAGTATATAATATGTTACTTATCCAGTGTTATTCAGTTTCTTAGGTATAGAGTTGTGACTAGAATTTGTGATTATCTAATGAATTCTAGGTCTCAAAATGGATAGAGCACTGGGCTTGGAGTCAGAAAGATCCGAGTTTAAATCCAGCCTTACTAGCTGTGTGAACCTGGGTAAGTCACTTAGCTGCTATTTACCTCTGTTTCATCATCTCTCTGTAAAATTAGGATAATGAACAGCACATACCTCCCAGGATGGTTGTAAGAATCAAATGACATAATATTAATAAAGTGCTCAGCACAGTGCCTAGCACAAAGTAGTCACTTAATAAAATGCTTCTTCCTCCCTCCCTCAATTCAGTTTTTTTCTACTATATCGCTCAAGTCAAGCCCAAACCAATATTCACCTCTGATGGAGATTTCCTAGTAAAACTGTTTCTCCCCGATAGTCATCCTATCTGAATGAGTGGCTCCTACTCATTCTCCTTTGTTATTTCATCATCTATGCCATGTTCACTAACTACGGGTATCAAGAACAAGGCTCTATTCTTTGTCATTTTCTCTTTTCTCTTTAAACTGAACTTGCATTTGGAGATTTCACTATTTCCCATGGATTCAATGATCTCTATGCAGGTGATTTCTAAATCTATACATCCAGTTCTCACCTCTATTCTGGGCCTCGGTAATATAGGACCAATTGCCTTTGGATGCTTTTTAGACATCTCCAATAAGATGTTCAGTATGTGGGGGTATGCTGAGGGGAGGAAAATATATATGTAGAACACACTTGTAAGTTATAGTGCATTATCAGCATTTTCTTCAATGCATGTGAAGTCCTAATTTGTAATGTTTGCTGATTTTTGAGATGTAAATGCTCACACTAACATTTTAACAATCAGCTCTCTCCATAAGAGCAGTCTCCAGAAAACCCCAGCCTATAGGTATCTCAGAGCTCAACATGTCCCAAACAGAATTCATTGCCTTTTCCCCAAAAAAATTTTCCCTCTTCTAAACTCCATTATTAATAGCAAGTCAGTGTTAATTCTCTCATTCACCTAAGCTCATAACCTTGGGGTCATCATCCTTAATTCTACATTCTCACTCACCCCAGATAGCCAGTCCATTGGCAAATTTTGTCATTTCTACCTTCACATCTATCATGTTTATACCCTGTTTTCTGCTCACACAGTCATGGCTTTATTTTCACACACACCCTCACTTCTTACTTAATCTATGATGACTTTCCGCAAGTCTCCCCCCCCATTCCAATCCATCCTCCATTCAATTTCCAAAGTGATTTTTCTATAGATGACCCCTTCCTATCTTTTCACCCTTGCTTTATTTTACTCCCCTCTATTCCCTCTATAATCTACCTATGCTAGACTTTTCTCTGATCCTTTCCTTACTTGATGTCCCCAAGTCTGGAATCCTCTCCCTCTGCACCTTCAACCTCTCAATTTCTCTGAAATCCTTCAAGGATCAGCTCAAATACCACCTTTTTCAAACTCTCCCAGCTCCCCATCTCTAGCCACAAATGCCTTCCCCATTGAAATTATTTTCTATTTATTCTGTATATACCTTATGCGCACCTAGTTGTTGATATTTTCTCTTCCTCCTTAGAATATGAGCTCCTCAAAGGCAAAAATGGTTTTTTTGTTTATTTGTTTTTCCAATCTCTGCATCCCCTGGCCTTAGCACAATTGCTGGCACTTAGTAAATGCTTACTGAATGTTTATTGGTTATTTGGTTCAATAGAAATTGTAGAAAGTTAATCAAACTGATTTGAAAAAGATATAAACCCAATGGAATTGCTTGTCAGCTCTGGGAAGGGAGAGAACATGAATCATAGAAAGAATAAAAAAAATTATATTTGGAAAATATATAAATCAGTATCTTTTGGTTTTTTCCCCAATAGCTCCATGATCATCTATGACAAATCAGTGATGATAAAAGAAGTAGAATACATGGAAGATTGAGATATAATATAGTTCAATTGGCAAACTTTTGTCATTTCTACCTTCACATCTATCATGTTCATACCCTGTTTTCTGCTCACACAGCCATGACTTTATTTTCACACAACCACCAATGTTACCTTAAATTAAAGCAAATCCAGTTTACTTCATGCCATGCTCTCCTCTCATGTAAAAGATTCATCATGCTCACTTCAAACATTACAGGTAAATTTCAGATCCTATTAAAGTATACTTCAATAAGTTGTCAAATTATATTACTTGGTTAAATTTGGTTTCACTGCATATATTGTATTTTTAAATCATTTTTAAAAAAGTTTTATGGTTGCTTTTTGTTTTCTCAAACTCTAGTTATTTCCCAATATTCCCATATTATTGTATCTTCCCTGGTGACAAAGAAAAACAGTTAAGCAAAACTGACCACTCAAATTATTCTCTTACAATATATCTGACATTGTGTACCCATGGTTTCCCACCTCTCTAGCATGTGGATAGAAGGGAGTTTTTTTTTCATCTCTTCTCTGGATAATTGGTTAGAAATCTTTAAGTCATAAAATTTGTTTCAATGAAATACACACACAGTTTGGTCACTAATATACCTATTTCTGTTGAAACAGATACCAGTTCAAACATCATAGAGGAATTGGCATCTAAGATGATCCTTGAAGAAATTCAGAAGCAGAGAGCAGCGAGGGGACACCATACATAGAGAACCAGAAGGTCCTGGGTTCAAATCTGGATTCACACACTTCCTAGCTATGTGACCCTGGGTAAGCCACTTTCCCCCATTGCCTAGCCTTTGTAGTTCTTTTGTCTTGGAACCCATACTAAGTATCAATTCTCAGACAGAAGGTAAGGGCTTAAAAAAATTCAGAAGCAGAAAATGGGAAAAAGTGAATTCCAAGCATTATGAATACACAGAGGTGGGTGATGGAATGTCAAATTTGGCTAGAACATGAAGTGAGTGATAGGAGTCATGTATAATATGGCTAGGAATGGGTTGGAGCCAGATTGTGTGGGTGGCCTTAAATGCCAGGAGGAGAAATTTATATTTTAAACTAGGCAATAGAGAACCACTGAAGTTTTGCACAGGGGAGTGACATTGTAACATATGTGTGAAATGGGAAGATTATTTTGATAGCTGTGGTAAGGCTGAACAGGAAAGAAGAGACACAGGAAATAGAGAGAAACAATTAAGAGGTTATTTCTAATAGTCGAGAGGAGCAGTGATGAGTGGCTGTGTGAGGAAAGCATGGAGGTGGGATGGGGGTGTCCAGGGGGATTTAATGTGGAATAGAATCAGCAGGACTTAGCAATGAAGTGGATGTGGGATGAGGAAGAGGCAAGAATGATGGGCTGAGGTTTCAATCCTGAGTAATTGGTGGCAGCAACAGAACTAAGAGTTGGGAAGAAGTTCAGATTTGGTGAGAAAGATTAAAAGCTCAGCTTGGGACATGTTCAATTTAACTTGACAGGGGAAGTTCTTTTGAAGACTTAAGATGGGAACTCCATTGAAGAATCTGGACTGAAAATATGGAAATATATGGGATCGGAAGAGAGGTGATATTTAAATCCAAGGGATTAGATGAGGTCTCCAAAGTAGAAAGTGTAAGGAGTAATGAGAAAGAAAGCCCAAGACAAAATTTTGTTAAGTGCCCATGTTGAGGGGTGCAGAGAGAATGAATATTTGGCAAAGGAGACCAAAAAGGAACTGTCAGGAAAGTAGGAGAAAAATGGAAAGAGAATCATGTTAGAGAAGCCAAGGGAGATAAGAAAATTCAGGAGGAGGGGTAGTCAACAGTGTCAAAATCAGCAGAAAGTTCAAGGAAGATGATATCTGAGCAAAGGGGATTGCTCAGGTTTGGCAATTAGAGATCACTGGCAACCTTTGACAGTAGTTCCAGGAAACTGGTGGGGTCAAAAGGCAGACTTTAAGAGACTGGGAAGAGGAGGCAGTGAAAGCAGAAAACTTTTTCTGAGGGTTTAGCAGTCAATGGGGGTGATGATGATATGACAACTTGAGAGGTAAACAATCGAGGAGAGATTATTTTTTTTAAGAACGAAGGAAAGCCAAGCATGCTTGTAAGTGGCAAGGAGGAGTCAACAGATATGGGGAATGTGAGCAAAAGGATTGAGAGATAGGAGAGAAAGGGATCAAGGGAGAAACAAAAAGGGTTAGAGTCAGAGAAGATAGCCCACCATCCTCTGACACTACAGAGGACAAATGAAAAGAGAGCTTCCTAACATGCCTCATCTCAAGATACTTGCCTTAGTAATCTTTTACCTCACTGCTAGATTCATGTTCAAAGGTTGGAACACTTTACTCATCAGCTCAAAAACTTTTAATGGATTCCCCCTTTCCTACTAAAGTACAAACTTTTTAGTCTGGCATTCAAGTCCTTTCTTAAGTCTGTTACTACTTTACCTTTCTAACTTGAACTTCAGCAATATTTGATTATTAATTCTGTGGCACACACTCCTTCCCTAAATCTCTTCTCTATCCACCACACCCAAACTACTGTATTTCTGCAGATTTTCTAAGGAAGTCATCTACAGTTTTATGTAAACCTTAGCCATATGGTTTGGGATTAAGGAAGACATAGCTTGATAATGGCTATTTGCAACTTCTTTTTTCCCAGGATTGGGGGGTTGAAGAGCCTGGAGTCTGGTATCAAAGGATCATGGATTTAGAACTGGAAATGATTTAAGAGCTCATCCCCTTCATTTTACAGAGATAAACAGTAAGCTTAAGTGATGCCACAGGTCACATAGGTATTCTAAGTGGCAGTGCCCAAACCTGAACTCAGGCTATTTTCTTCTAAATTCAATACTCTTTCCATGGCATGATTCCTTCCAGAATCCTTTTCCTAGAATGCATCCTTATTTCAGTAAATCAGGAATCTGTGATTTTACTACACCCTCCATTGATGTTCACGGAAATCTATGTGGTTTTGGACATCTAGATGGCTCAATGGATTAAGATCCAGGCCAGAGACAGGAGATCCTAAGTTCAAATTTGACCTCAGATACTTCCTAGCTATGTGACCCTGGGCAAGTTACTTAACCCTAATTTCTTAGTCCTTACCATTCTTCTGCCTTGGAATCAATACACAGTATTTATTCTAAGGCAAAAGATATAGGTTTAAAAAAAAGAAACCTATGTGCTTTTGCTAATTTAGTGCCATACTAATCAAACTACCAAAGGATCACTTTACAAAGCTAGAAAAATATAATAACATAATTCATCTGGAATAACAAAAAGGTCAAGAATAGCAAAGTAATCAATGGGGAAAAAAAGTAAAGAAAGGTAGCTTAGCACTACCAAGTCTCAAACTCTACTACAAAATGGTAAAATGGAAAAAAAATAAAAATAGAAAAGTTTATTTTTTATGTGGTATCTTATTTTTAAAAAATAGAGTAGTTGATCCATAGAATAGACTTGGTATTGATCAACCAATCTATTTTTAAAATATAAATATATATACATGTGTATATATATTTATATTTAGAAGTAAATGGCCATACTAATAAGGTTTTTGATCATTCTAATTACCCAAGCTACTGGAATAAGAACTTATTATTTGACAAAAACTGCTAGATAAATTTAAAAAGCCAGTCCAACAGAAACTAGGCACAGGTCAGCATCTCACACTATATACCAAGATAAGCTTAAAAGAGGTACATGATTGAAATATAAAGGGTAATATAAAAAACAAATTAGGGGAACATGGGATAAAAAGAAAAATCTACGAATAAGGGAACAGTTCATAACCAAATAAGAAATAAAAATGAGCATGGTAGGTAAAATAGTTTTGAATACATTAAATTAAAAACATTTTGCACAAACAAAATCAATGCAACCTATTATTTCCTATCACTATCACTTCCCAAGAATATGGCAATCACAGGAATGTCATGGTCTCAAGAAATTGAAGGGAAAAATGTATAGCAAGATTCTCTATAAAGATCTTATTTCTCAGATGTATAGGGAACTCAGCAAAATTTACAAAAAATTCCCTAATTGATAAATGGTCAAAAGATATAAACAGGTAGTTTTCAGAAGAAATGAAAGCTATCAAAAGTGATAAGAAAACATGCCCCAAATCACTAACAATTAATGAAATACAAATTAGAACAATTATGAGATACTATTCCATATCCATCAGAAAGGCTAACATGACAGAAAAGGAAAATGACAAATGCTCGAAAGGATGTGAAATAATTGGGACACCAATACACTACAGGTAGAGTTGTGGACTATTCCAACTAGTCTGGAGAACAATTATGGAACTATATCCAAAAGGCTATAAAACTGTGCATACTCTTTGGCTAGCAATACCACTATTAGGTCTAAACCCCAGAAATCAAAGGAAAAGGAAAAGGACCCATATGTATAAAAATATTTATAGCTCTTCTTTTTGTGGTGACAAAAATACCTGAGGGGATGCTTATTAATTGGGAAATGACTGACCAAGTTGTGGTATATGATTATGATACTATTGTTCCATAAGAAATGATTAAGGGGATGGTTTTAGAAAAAATTGGGAAGATTCAGATAAACTGATACAAAGTAAAGTGAGAAAAACTGGGAAAACATTGTACATAGCAACAGTAATTCTGTAACAGTAATCAAAACTGTGAAAGTGTTACTTACTCATCACAACAGTTCCAAAGGACTTGTGATGAAAAATGTTATCCACCTCCAGAGAGAAAACTGATGGACTCTAAAGTACATTTTTTCCATTATTTTTGTTTCCCTCTCCCCACCAAACTTGGCTAATATGGAGATGTGTTGTATGATTTCATATGTATAATGGACATTGTATTTCTGAATGCCTTCTCAATGAGTAGGGGGGGAAGGGGTTGAAGGAGGAGAAAAAAATTAGAACTAAAAATCAAAATAAATAAAATATTATAATAATAATAAACATAGATGGCTCCCCAAGATGATAGATCCTTCTGTTAGTCCTATATTTTTCTTAAAAGATGAAAATGGTGGAACTATGCCCAAAAGGCTTTAAAAGACTGTCTGCCCTTTGATCCAGCCATACCACTGCTAGGTTTATACCCCAAAGAGATAATAAGGAAAAAGATGTGTATTTATTTATAGTCGTACTCTTTGTGGTGGCAAAAAACTGGAAAATGAAGGGCTGCCCTTCGTTTGGGGAATGGTTGAACAAATTGTGGTATCTGTTGGTGATGGAATACTATTGTGCTAAAAGAAATAATGACCTGGAGAAATTTCATGTGAACTGGAACAACCTCTAGGAATTGATGCAGAGCAAAAGGAGCAGAACCAGGAGAACATTGTACACAGAGACTGATACACTGTGGCACAATTGAACGTAATGGACTTCTCTACTAGCAGCAATGCAATGACATTTCTGAGGGACTTATGAGAAAGAACATTATCCACATCCAGAGAAAGAACTGTGAGAGTAGAAACACAGAAAAAAAACAATTGCTTGATCACATGGGGGCAATGGGGATATGATTGGGGATGTAGACTCTAAACGATCACCCTAATGCAAATATTAATAATATGGAAATAGGTCTTGATCCATGACAATGTAAAACCCAGTAGAATTGCATGCTGGCTATTGGATGGGGATGGGAGGAAGGGAGAGAGAACATGAATCATGTAACCATGGTAAAATATTCATAATTATTTAAATAAAAAAATTTAAGACTAAAAAATAAAATAAAATAAAAGATGAAAATGGAAAAGTTTAAAGATTGGTACATGGGGTTTGGACTATTGCAATAATTGGAATTCCTGCCTTCGATTTCTCTTTAGTACATCCTTTCACAGCTGCCAAATTGATATTATTAAAGTACTTGTCTGTGAGGCAGTGTGGAGGAGGGGATAGGAGACTTGCCTTAGCATCAGGAATACTCTTACATATAAAGGCTGTGTGACCCTGGATAAGTCACTTAATCCCTGCCTCAGTTTCCTCTTCTGTCAAATGGGGATAATTGTGCCATTTACTTCTTAATCAACGAACAGGCATTTATAACATTTCTACACTATGAAAACAAGCACTTGGGTAGTCACTGGGGATATGATATGGTTATGGCTAAAATGGAACCCCCAAACCAGCTCTCTTTCCTTCTGCAAATAACTCATGATCACTAGTCCAACCTTTTCATTTTACAGTTGAGGAAACTGAAGCCCAGTGAGGCAAAATGGATTGCTCAATGTTTTAAAGTAGCAAATAGCAGATCCAGGATTTGAACTTGTATCTGACTCTAAGTCCTGCCCTCTTTTAACTCACCAAGTTGCTTCAAAGCCTATCTGCAATCAGCTACCAAATCCAAACCACCATTCCTTTAATGAACATCCATTATTCATATGCCTTTTCTTCAAAATATCTCCAACCTGCTTTTACCTTTTAATTCTAATTGTTGTTACCTTTAGTCCTGGCCCCATACCTATATTGGGCAATAAGTTTTTAGGTTTTTTTATTGCAGAAATTTTACATTTTACCTCTTTGCAAAGTTTTCCCTCCTAGCTGCTATCCATCAGCACAAATACCAATATATAGATAAATTTATCAAACATTATTCAGGCCCCAAATAGATGTTTTAATAGCGAAACTAAAACTCAATATAAAGAGGCTCTAGTCTCAATGAGTCTAGAAATATATTTTTCTTCCCTCACTTCAATACAAAATGTCTCTCTTGCACCTTTCCTCTACTCCCTCACCTCCAAATCCATTTCAGCAATGGGCAGGTGCACAAGACTAAACAGTGATGTTTCACATTTTATCTAGTATGAAATAAACTATCTAAAACAAAACATCTTTTTTTCTCATCATTTTCTTTGACTAATGAAAAAAATTCAAAATCACTTGCCTATTTTTCTAATTTTTTTATTAGATTGCTGCCAAACGTTTTATAGAATTCATAAAATTTCTGTTAAGCATCTATTGCATATAGTGCTAGGCACTGAAAATGATAAAAAGGTTAAATAACATTAAAGGCTTACCGTCTAACAAACTGAAACCCAGTTTGATGTGGAATTTGTGGAGGAGGGAGAAATTATTGCCACTCTGAACAAGGCACCAAGCTAGGGTCCAAGAATATCAAGTAGATAATTCAATAAATATTTAGTGTTTGGTTAGCCATTTTCCAATTAATGAACACCCCATCAACTTCCAGTTCTTTGCCACCATAAAGAGAGTTGCTATATATATCTTAGAACATATAGTTTCTTTTTCTTTTTTCATGATCACCTTAGGAAATCAACCTAACAGTGATATTGCTAGGTCAAAAGGTATACAGAGTTTTAGAACTCATTGCACATAATTCCTGATTGCTTTCCAGAAATGGTTGGATTGGTTCACAGTTCCACCAACAGTGTATTAAGGTTCCCATTTTTCTACATTCCCTCCAACATGTCATTTTGCCCTTTTAACATTTTAGCCAATCTGATATGTATGAGATGATATCTCAGAGTTGTTTTGATTTGCATTTCTCTAATAAATAATGATTTAGAATACTTTTATATAGTTATACATGGCTTTGATTTCTTCATCTTTAAACTGTTCATATCTTTTATCATTTATCAACTGGGGAATGGCTCATAGTCTTATAAACTTGACAGAGTTCTCTATATATTATAGATATGAGACCTCTCAGAGAAACTCTTTAAATTTTTTCCAAATTTCTTGCTTTCCTTCTAATCTTCCTTACATTAGTTTTATTTGTACAGCCCCTTTTTAATTTAATATAATCCAAAATATCCATTTTATATCTCACAATGCTTTCTATCTCTGGTTTATTCATAAATTCTTCTCTCGTCCATAAATTTGGTAGGTAATATGTTCCTTAATCTGATTTGTTTGTGCTATCTCCCTTTATGTCTAGGTCATGTATATGTTTTGATTTTATCTTGGTAAATGGTGTAAGCTATTGGTTTATATCTAGTTTCTGCCAGACTGCTTTCCAGTTTTCCCAACAATTGTTACTAAATAGTGAATTCTAGTCTCAAAAGCTTGGATCATTACTTTTGTCAAAAAAATAAGAGGTTATTAGAATCCTTTACAAATATTTGTTGTATGTCTGCTCTGTTCCACCAATCTATTTACATTTCATTGTGTTGGAATGCTACTGTATCATAAGAAATGATGAGCAAGTTAATTTTAGAAAAACACTGAAAGATCTACAAGAAATTATGAAGAGAAAAATGAGCCGAACCAAGAGAACATTACAAACAGCAACAGAAATATTGTTTTAAGTATTATGTGCATATGTCCAACTTCAGAGAAAGAACTGATAAACAGAGACAAGCAGGACACAGTTTCATATATACATATATCTTTTTACCAACTGATGTCTTCTCTAATGTGGGGAGGGGAGAGAAGAGAAGGGAGAGAGTTACCTGGGAATTTTAATGTAATAAACAAGCATATCAAAAATAAATATTAG
Source organism: Gracilinanus agilis (assembly GCF_016433145.1). Taxonomy (NCBI): domain Eukaryota; kingdom Metazoa; phylum Chordata; class Mammalia; order Didelphimorphia; family Didelphidae; genus Gracilinanus; species Gracilinanus agilis. The sequence goes on along the minus strand of NC_058131.1, from coordinate 608,886,128 downwards.
TTTTTATGAAGATAATGGATTTGAATATGAAAGCAAACTCATTACTACTTGGCTACATGTTATCTCCCTTGCCTTTGAGGAACTTATGATCTTCTGATCAATCTATCTAGCCACTTAAAATTACTGACCATAGAAAGGTATGCTCCAGAGCAACTTAATATGAAAGTTCTTCAAAGAGGACCCCATCCTAGGAAGATCCCTCCCAGAAATGCAATCAGGACTCATTAATCTCTGCTTAATAAGCATAAAGGAAAAAATATGGTAAATAAAAAGGTCAGCAGATCTTAGGGAGATACTGGAAATAGATTTTTCTTTTTAGTCTCTAGTCAGAAAGTAAATTAACTAATTTAAAGAAAAGAATATGCTCTTCTTGCTCTCTTTGTACCAAGGATCTGGTGTAACTTTTTGACTGGCAAATGTATACTTCAGCTTTCCAAAAAAATGTGGGGGAGTAGTGAGAAGAGGAAAAGAGGGCAGGGGGGTTGGGAAATCCACCTGGATGCTATCAGTCTTGTCCAAGTAAACAGTACTGACATTAGTGCTAGCCTGCTGACTGGTACAGGTTAGGAGGGGTCAGAGAAGCGAAATGGTGACCCAACTTGCCCCAAGGTAGAGATGCTCTGGAATCTGTCACAGAGGACAGAGCTAAAAGTTCATTCCTCTTTCAATGAGATGTTTTTTCAGCGTTCCACAGCATTTTTGGGGACAGAAACTTTAGAAATGTCTAAAATGTAAATTATGGCAAGGATCAAATACAAACTTGAAAAAAAAGGCTACATAAAATCGCCCAGAAACTCACAAAAGCATGAAAAAAGGCTACCTCTTAGCCCTGTTCCATTTTAAGGGTTCAAAGAAAAGAGAGAAACTTATAAGGAGAAAATAAACACTTGAAACACAAAGGTTTTTTTGACTAACTTGCCACAGAAAAACAAAAAGCTGAAATCTCTCTCCATAGGAAAGGATAAATTAAGCTCATCCCTAAATGCAAATAGAAAGTGACCCTAACAAGAGGTTTCCAGTACTTCAGTGATCTTTATGGAATAAAGAGCTGTAAAGTAAATAAAATGATAAATAGTAAACAAAACTAACTCTCAAGGCAGGGAATCTCTGCTGTGCCAAATCATTAGCATAAGGAGAATCATCCATTTGGGAAAACCTAGGTCTTAGCACTTAGCTACACTCAATTTCTCTCCCCCCAATTTCTCACAATATTTTGTGTTTTATTTTCCCACCATTGTTTTGTTCTACTTTGTACTATATTTATTTGTGTACATGTCTTACTAGACTATAAGATTTGTGAATATAGTAGATCTTTCATCTCTGGAAGCTATCCAGCGTCCAGTCTAATGTATTAATTGGTAGCTACATGAATAAATAAATGCATGGGTGGCACTGTGAGGAGCACTGAATAGGATGCAAAAATAACGGAAGACATAGTACCTTCCTTCTAGGAGCTTAAAATCTAATTAAGGAGGCAAGATATAACCATGCTTCCTATTAAACTGGAGGAAAAAATTCTTCTTTATTAGCTTGTTTTCCTAAATACGTACTAAGCAAGATCCTCCTTTAACTTGATTCCAGCTGACTGACTGATATGTGACCACAGGCAGGTTACTTTATCATTCCTTACTCTCGGTCTTCCTGATCTATAAAAGAGAGAGGGTAAAAACGTACATCTCTTCCAGGTTATTTTGTGAGTTTTGAATGAATGCGTATAAGGTGCTTTGAGATCCGTAGATGAAAGGCTCTACAGAAGTACCGAGAATGATTATTATAGTATAAACGTGATCATTCCCATGAAAACCCTGATTGATCATCATTTACCATCTCTCAGAACAGATTTAATAGCAAGACTGTGGTGGGTTTGCCACATAGAAGGATTCCATTACTTGTACAAAACAGACTGCAGCACATTGACTAGTAGTATCCTAGAGACTATTATCATAAATAATTAAGGCTAAACCCTACTTACAGCTTAATGAACTAAGTATATTTCGGGATGCAGGAGATTTTTATTGTGGTTTCCCCCAACTTGCTAATGTCACAAATTTTAATTATTCTAAGGAAGACCCTCTCGTTGGCTTGAATTAGCAAAGGTTCCACTTTTTGTGTGAGGTGAGCCATGTTTTTTTATATTACACTTTGGAGAGATATTTCTATCTCTACTTAAGAAAAATAAACCCAATTAGAGGTTTCTTCTGCTCTCAGTACACATAGATAATACTCATTAATGTTAATGAGAGGTTAGGCAATGTGTGCTTTGCTAAGAGAATGGCCCTCTAACTTTATCTTGTATAAACCTTTCAGCTTGAAAATATTGAAAAATCCTTACAAATTGAAGTCATACTAATTGCCTAGCTAGAATGTATGCATTTGTGCAATAAATGGGTATACAGACTTCATGTTTTTTGCATGTATATATGTAATATATGTATATATATTCTCCAAGACCTCATTTGAACTCAGACAACTTTCTGTTCTATATTCTTTTATATTTATCTGTATAAATGTCTTATTTCTCTCAATTAGGCTATAAGCTCCTTGAGGACAGGGCCCATGTCTTATTTATTTTTGTATTTACCTCAAAGTTTTGAACCTGTGAGGATCATATAGGACCCTAGCTCTAGAGCTGGACAGGACTTTGTAGGCCATCGAGTCCAAATCTTTCATTTTGCAGATGGAGAAACTGAGTCTATCTAGGTATAAAAATCAATTTAATATGGAAGAAATAATAAGTTAAATTTTAAAATATTAAAACTTCTAGAGGGCAGCTGGGTGGCACAGTGGATTGAGAGCCAGGCCTAGAGACGAGAAGTCCTAGGTTCACTTCTGGCCTCAGACACTTCCCAGCCGTGTGACCCTGGGCAAGTCACTTAAACCCCATTATCTAGCCCCTAACACTCTTCTGCCTTGTTTTGACTCCAAGATGGAAGGAAAGGATTTAAAAAAAATTGTTGAAACTTCTGCTTTCATTTGGAACCTGCCCCCTCCAATAGCACATTGGATGAAGTGCCAGGTCTTGAGTTGGGAATATTTGGGTTCAAATCTGGCTCAGGCACTCTCTAGCTGTGTGACCCTGGCCAAGACACTTAACTCCAATTGCCTAGCCCTTGCCACTCTTCTGGATTAAAACTGATAGCAAAAGAAAAGGTAAGAGGTATTTTTAAAAAGCTGATTCAATAAAAATAATAAAATATAAACATAAAAGACAAAGTAAGGATATAGAAAAACTTCCCATCTGGACTGCTGAGACAATGCTCAAAATTTATGTCATTTTGTGAAATTATTTTAATATTAATACCCAATATTATTTTAAACTAATATCTAATTGACCATAATTACATTTTTATGTGATTTTTAATTCCTTAATTTCAATTCTATTTTTTTGAAATCTATTAGTGAGGCAGCTAATAATACCAGTATGTTCATGTTTGTAGATAATAAAAAAGAAGAGAGATTATGCATCCTGTCATTGAGGTGACTATTTAACATTTTAAGTGCTATTTGAAAATAATCATAGCCCACATTTATACAGTGGTTAAAGTGATAAAAGTGGCTGTGCTGTGGTAGTAAGCAAATATATGGGTCTTAGAGTCAGAAGACCTGAATTTCTGTACTATTTCTGATGTTTACAAGCTGTGTGAGCCTGGGAAAGTCATTTAGCTTCTCCAAGACCTCAGTTTCTTCATTTGAAAAATGCAGATAGGAATAATTATATTACCTACCTCAAAGGCTGGTAGTAAAGAAACAGCTTCCTGGCTTAGTCTCTCATCTGGTCTGCCCCATCTCCATACCTACCAGCTGCCATACCCCACGGGAAGATGACTCCAGCCTGAGGCCAGTTCGATGACTGATTGGTGAGTCCTTGCCCAGAACTGTCATCTCATCAGAAGTTGTAGCCACACACTGTGCATTTCCTTCCTGGCTCACTCTCAGGTGTGTTCCATCACCACACTGGTTGCCTTGCTTCCCCCACCCTCTTTCCACCTCTTCTTCATGTGTTGTCTTCTCCCATTAGAAGATGATCTCTTTGAGAGTTGGGATTATCTTACTTTCTTGGGTTTTTATCCCCAGAGCTTAGCACAATGCCTAGTCCACAATGAGTACTTAATTAATGTTTCTCCTTCCTTCCTTCCCTCTCTCCTTCCATCCATCCATCCATCTATTCATCCATCTGTCTGTCTGTCTAGCCATCTGTGGAAAGCTTAAAGCACTTCATGTCTATGAGTTCATGATAATAATAAAACCTTTACATACATTATTCTTCTTATTTATTGCTCACAACAACAAGAGGATAGGTAAAAGAGAAGTATGCTCAATTCATAGAGAGATCAAGGGACTTGCTTAAGATTCTCAATTTCCTTCAAAGTTTGGGTCTTATGTCACTTTCTATATGAGGCTTTTTTTGATTCCCTCACATATTAAGTCCTCCCCCAAATCTTCTTGTACCTCCTGTGTATACACATACACACACCAAGTCCACTCATCCTCAGTGTCTACCACATGGCCTGGAAAAGAACAAGTATGTAATAAATTTGTGTTGATTGTCCAATCACATGGCTAGTTAAGTAACAAACCTGAGACTCAAACCAAGCCCTTCTTATTCCTACATTCATGACTATGTCCATAGCATCAGCTGCCTTTGGGGGAAAGAAAATGTTTTGTGACATGCTTGCATGCACATACATACACACACACAACCACAAAATCATGCAAAATCACACTTTTTTTGTAGTTGAGGGTATCATCTAAAGACCCGATGCTTTTCTATCTATAAGCAGTCTAGAGAGTTCTGCTTAAATTCGAATGGGGAAAATCCAAACATTAGAACCATTTGAAACTATTAGACTTTCCTTACTCTAAATTCAGACCAGTAGGATCAATTAAATAATTTCCCCAAGTTTATTGAATGTTTCCCAAGTACTAGGTTATAGATTTCACTATTTTATGTATTGTGCTTTTCACAAAAGTCCAGATGACTCTGGGGGAGATATATTAACAGATCCAATGCAAAATGTTGACATTTCACAGTTGGTTTTGAGCATTTATTGGTGACTATAAAGCCATGTGATTGATTTATTAATACACACACCCAAATGTATACATCCCAATGAATGCTGTTCTCTTCAGACTAATCATCTTAGGAAGTTAAGCATTTAATCCAGTGACGCTGTCATGGCTCAAAGCATTTTTGGAACTCTTCTTTTGAAAATGTCTTCCGAGCCTACAGCACCTTCTTTGAAAAGCCTTCAGGGATGGCAAATTTTTTGTTCATTGATAGTAGAATTAATTTGTGAAAACTGCCAAAACTAATTTGGAGTCATGTCTGGAGAATATGATGAGAGAGCAACTAGAGTTAGTTATAAACTAGTGAGAAGGAGTTTCTTGGCTGGCATAGAAACTTCCACCAAAATCATACCATAAGTGGTTCGAGAAATTGTAGCATTTAGCTGTGTGACCTGGAAGAAAGGGGGCAAATCATTTCCCTTCTCTAGACCTATTTCCTCATCAGTTGAATGACAGTGGAGACTGGATTAGATGGTCTAAGGCTATGGTGGTGAACCAGTGGCATACGTGCCAGAGGGGGTACTCAGAGCCCTCTCTGTGAGCACATGTGCCATCACCTCAGCACAGAGTTCACCACAGTTCATTACTAAAAAGCCAGAGGGACATAGGATTGGGTTGCTTCCCTCCCCTGTCCATGCATGCCTGAGGGCATTTCTCAAATTATCCTCCCCTCTAAAAGTTTTTCCATCACTGGTCTAAAGGATGCATCTTTTCCAGCACCAGCTAAGACTCAAGATCATTCTTAAGTTATAGTGTAGCTCTAACTTTCTATGCTTTAAGTCAATGTCCTTCCTTAATGTGACTACTCTGAAGAGGACAACATTCATTTGAAAGTATAAATTCCTATTAGTTTATGTGTTTTGGGTCTAAATGCTTTATTGTCACAAATATGTTTCATTATTTTAAAAAAATGAAACATTATAGCTTCTTAAATGACATGATCTTTGTGGGGAAAACACTGATCTGGTAGTTGAAACACTTTGTTCCTATGAATAAGAATCAATTTTTCAGTTGATGAAATAGAGTGATAATCAGTCAGTAAATATTTATTAAGCACCTACTATGTTTCAGGCACTGAGCAAAAAAGGCAAAAAAGCAATCCCTGCTCTCAAGGAGCTCAGAGTCTAATGTGGGAGACAACCTGCAAACAATTAACACACAAGCTATAAAAAGGACAAATTGGAAATAATCAACAGAGAGAAGGCATTAGAATTAAGTAAGGCTAAGAAAAGCTTCCTGTGGAAGGTGGGATTTTAACTAGGACTTCAAGGAAGTTGGAGGAACCAAGAGGAGGAGATGAGGAAGGAAAGTATTCTATGCCTGAAGCAAAGCCAATGAAAATGTCTAGATTTGGAAAATGGAGTGTTTTGCCTGAGAAACAGCAAAGAAGTCAAAGTCACTGGATCACCACATAAATAGTAGAGGAATAAGATGTATGAAGTCTGGAAAGGTAATGATAAGGCAGGTTAAGAAGGACTTAGGAAAAAATAATTTTTTAAAAAAGGGAACTGAGCACCAAAGAGAAGATTTTATATTTGATTTGGGGGGTAATAGGGAGCCAGTGGAGTTCACTGAATCCAGGGGAGTGACATGATCAGACCTGCATTTTTACAAAGATTAGGTTGACAGCTAAGTAAAGGATGGACTGGAGTGACAAGAGACTAGAGGTAAGCTGACTGACCAGCAGTCTATAAACAATAGTCCAAGCATGAGGTGATGAAGGCCTGTACTAGAATGGTGATAGTGGCAGTAGAGAGGACATATGTGTAAGAGATGTTACAAAGGCAAAACTGACAAACCTTGTTTGGATAACAGAATTATTCTCAGTGTCAAAGGAACTGGCACAAACACATATTAGACTACCCCACATGCCTTATTTTAAAAATTTGATGTGTTCCTAAAACATATGTGCAATCTCATTTCTACAAGTCAAACCCTATTTCAATTGCACTGGGAAAGCCTGCAATTTTAAGGTATGAATCTGCAATGAAGCTAATCCTTTTATAAACCAAACCTAAAGATCCCTTTTTAACGCAAAGATTCTCTAACAAATTTTTATTTTGTAGGTTTGCATTTTTCTATGCTATTTTCATAAAATGGGGCATACCCATACATGAAAGTCCTCAGGGTTCTTTGAAAGGTTGCTATAACATAAATTAAGCTGGCTTTCTGTTTTTTCTTTTTTTTTTTTTGACAGAATAGATAAATTCCCACCTGCCTAGGAAAAGATGAATTAGATGACCTCTCAAAGTCCCTTCCAGATCTAGGGTTAATTGTGTCATTTTTTGATGTACTTATGGCTCCCTATAACCTATAAGATCAAATAAAGCCCCCTCCATTTGATATTTAGATCTCATCATATTACTCACTCATAAAAATGAACAATATGAAAATTTTATGTGATAATATATGTATAACCAAGCAAATCACCTGCCTGTACCGGGAGGGGAAAAGGAAGGGAGGGAGGGAAAGAAGTTCAATCATATAACTTAGAAAAATTTGTGTGGAAATTTATTATTACATGTAATTGTTAAAAAATCTCTTCATAGCTTGGCCCCTCTTACTTTTTCCAGTCTTTCTAGGCATTACTGCACTTTTCTTCTCAATCTCTAAAGTAGTCATATTGGCCTATAGCTGTTCCATACACAGGATACCTCATCTCCCCTTTCATGCCCTTCTTTTAGCTGATTCCCATGCCTGGAATGCAACAATGCCTCCTTACCTCTGCCTTTTAGAATCCCTGGTTTCCTTCAAGACTGTTCAAATGCCACCTTCTAATGATTCCCTGGTTGCTAGTATACTCCCCAAATGACCTATCTAGAACCACCCCTACCCCCCTCACCCCCCCACCCCCACCAAGCTGAGTTTGAGCTGTCCCCTCAGGGCTAGCCCTTTTAAGGTATAGAGGAGACAAGCAAGGAGGCAGACAGACAGGGAGGGTGAGAAAGCAAAAACCAAAGAGTGACAGCAAAACTGAGAGAGTGAATAGTGGACAGGAAGTCTTGGAGCCATAGGCATGTGGAAAAGAGCCAACACCCCTAACATATCCCTTCATTCCCAGCACCCATGTCCCAGAAATTTACTGAGGAACAGAGCCCCCTTGACACTTATGTGCCCAGTTGCCTAAACTGATCCAAAACATCATTTGACTGTTTGTTTTGATAAATATATTTACTTGCTACATAGGGTTATCTTTTGTGAAATGTGCATTTGGAAGGAAGGAAGCTAAGCTGGGTGAGATCAAATAGTATCCTTGTGGACCAGGGAAAGTGCTCTTTTTTCCCCTATCCCCAAAAGAGTACCATTACCCCAAGGCTACAAATAACTGCTGTGTAATACAATTAGATATAATTCTAGCTCCATGCCCTCCTTGAAGACCAGAAAGCAGAGTATCAGTCATTCTTACTCTCCACAAAGGTAGAAATTGTAGTTTCCCTTATGGATGTGAAATAGGGAATGCCATATCTATTTACAAATCCATACTACATGCTGGCTTCTCCTCATATACCTTTGGCTCCATGGCCTCCCAGCTTCTTTTCAAAGTTTACATCTTCTCTGTCTCCATCTGAATCTCTTAACTAATCAAGACTTATATCTGTCTTTGCATACACAATAGCACAAGGATATACTGAAGGGAACTGCCAAAGCCTATGTAGTTGGTTGCTCTAATCATGTTCAATAGGTAGACAAATGCACACATATGTACACATACAAATACACATGTTAAGATAAAACACACATGTTTACATGCATATATGTTGTCTTCCATCATTATGATATAAACACTTTGAGAGTAGGGACTATTTCATTTTTTTATTGTCTATCCCTTTCACCTGCCTGTAGTAATTACTCCATAAATGTCTAATTGGCTGATTAAACAAATACTTTAATTACAATTATCTTTCTTGTAGCCAGCAACAGTAGACTTCACTTCTCAAACTTTTAAGATTTTCCATTTTCCTAAGAGATAAATATAAACTTATAAAGAGGCATGGATAGATTATGTTTGTAAAGTGTTTTCAAACTCACAGATAAAAAGTTTTCCTAGATTCCAAAAAGCCTAGAGTTTAAAGAGATCATAGTGGTCACCTAGTCAAACCTCATTTCTGATATAGGAATTCTCTTTTAGAACACATGGCAAATGACCATAAAGCAGTGATGGTGAAACTTTTAGAGCCTGAGTGCCCAAACTGCAACCCTCACGCTGCATATGAGCTCCCTGCCTTACCCCAGACAGAGGAAGGAAGAAGTGCTCCCGTTGGGCTGTAGGACAGAGGGGCAGTGATGAGAGAAATGTCCTCAGGTGCATGGAGAGGGGGAGAAGGGGAGAAGAGCAGCCCCCTCCAGCACACGAACCATAGGCTTGCCAAAATGGCCATAAAGTTTCCATCTGAGTACCTGAGGCAATGGTACACTCATCTCTTTGCCAAGTTTCCCATTTCATTGTTGCAAAGCTCTTAAGTATTGGAAAATTTCTTTTTATATTGAGCAGAAATTGGACTTCCAGAAACTGGCTTCTTCTGGGTTCACACAGAACAAGTCACATCATTATAGAATCTCCTGAGTGGAAAGAGATTTCTAAAGTCATCCAGCACACAAACAAGAATAGACCAAACTCAAGAACCCCTTATATAACGGATGTGACATATGGGGGCAATTCAGACTTTGAAGACTTCAAGTAGGGGAGATAGGTAGCACAGTGGATAGAGCACCAGGCAAGAGGACATGGGTTCAAATTTGACCTCAGATATTTCTTAGCTGTGTGACCTAGACAAATTACTTAATCCCAGTTGCCAAGCCCTTACTTCTCTTCTGTCTTAGAATCAACCAATTTTAAGAAAACACAAGATAAAAAGGAAAAAAAAAGATTTCAAATGATGAGGTTTCTACTCTCTCTTCAGAGATCCATTCTACTTTTGGATATATCTAATTGTTGGGAAGAGGATCTTCTCTTCTTGACTGGGTGGCTCACTGGATAGAGCATTGACCCTGCATTCAGGAAGACCTGAGTTCAAATCAGACCTCAGATACTAACCAACTTGCGACTCTGAGTAAGTCACTTAACCTGTTTGCCCCAGTTTCCCCAACTGCAAAATAGGGAGAATAATGGCATTCACAAGGTTGTTGTGAAGATAAAATAAGATTAGATTTGCAAACCACATAAACCATCATAGTCATTTAATAAATGTTTATTCCCTCCTTCCATGTAAGAGTCTTTTAGTGATTAAAAATCATTATAAGTTCCTCTCGAAGCTAAATATCACCAGTTCTTTCCAATGAGAAATCTACATAGAACACTTTGCAAACTTTAACATTTGTAAATTAGAGCTATTGTTATTATTCAACAATCAGTTATATGGTTCCAAGACTTCAAACCATCTTTAACACTTTCACCTGGGTAGAATAATAGCTCACAGTTCCATAGTGCCTTATGGTTTTCAAAGCACTGGACACATAATGACAACTCCATGAGGTAAAAATCATAGATTCTGAGCTGAAATGGACCCTGGACGCTGAGGATCCAGAGAGTTAAGTGACTTGCCCAAGGTCGCCTAGTTTGTGTCATGGGTGGGGCTTGAATCCCAGTCTTTCTTATCATAGCCAAAAAATACTATTACACCACACTGCCTTTCTACATTGCAGTTTGTCAATGCCTCTTAAAATATCCAGAACTAAACACACTAGACTCCTGATGTGGTCAGACAATAGTCTCCCATCATCTGGGAACTGTGCTTCTGTTAAGGTAGCCTAAATCTATACTATTTTCTTTAAACAATTACATCATCCTCTATTATGAGCACTCTAAAAGTTATCTTAACCTGAGGCAGCTAGGAGTGGAGGGACAGTAGGTGCTGGATTCAAATCTAGATTTAGATTCTTCCTAGCTATGTGGCCCAGCCAAGTCACTTAACTCCAATCGCCTAATTCTTATTGTTTTTCTGCCTTGGAACCAATACTTAATATTGATTCTAGGATGGAAGGTAACAGGTTTTTTTTTAATTATTATTTTAACTTCCTGTTTTTATAATAGATATTAAGGTACATCTCTTTCAAATGTGAACATTTCCATATAATTCAGTCCACTAGTTACTAATAGCCAATTTATTATCAGCTAACCAAATCCCTGACTATCTTTAAGAAGATTATAAATGTCTAGTAGACTGTTATTTACACTAGCAGTTGCCAAAAGCAGTGTTAGGAACAGGGCAAAACATTCTGCCAATTTGGAGAAATAGGAATAATAGGCGAGAAAAGCCAGAATTTCTACTCCTCAATAGCAGTCTACCCACCTCTTCTCTTCCCTTCATGTTGAAAGACAAGACAGCAGAAGTGAGAGGATGAATGTGGAAGGTAAACTGAACAGCAAAAATGGTTTCTGGATTCACAAAGAAGTAGGGAAGACATCTGTCAAATTCAAAATTTCCAAACTTTTATTCTATTATATTAATTCAGCCTACCCATGAGCAATTAATTTTTTCCCAATTGTTTAGATCTAACTTTATTAGTGGGAAAAGTGTTTTGTAATTTTGTTCATATAATTCCTGTGCTCTTCTTGGCAAACAGATTCCCAAGTATTTTATATTGCCTAGAGCAGTGATGGGCAAACTATGGCCTGTGGGCCAGATGTGGCCCCCTGAAATGTTCTATCTGGCAGCAGGACATTACTCCTAATCTGACAAATACAATGAGTAGGATACAATACAATGAAACTTTGAAAGAGTTGCCTTAGAAACAGACTGACAGATGAGCATTTCCTTTCCTTTGGCCCCCTCTTTAAAAAGTTTGCCCATCACTGGCCTAGAGTTATTTTAAATGGAATTTCTCTTTCTAACGCTTGCTGGAACTTTGTTGGTAATATATAGAAATGCTGATGATTTATGTGGGTTTATTTTGTATCCTGCAAATTTGCTCATTATTAATTATTTCAAATAGTTTTTTAGTCGATTCTCTAGGATTCTTGAAGTGTACCATCATATCATCCTCAAAGACTGATAGTTGAGCCAAACTTTTATTCTAAATGCAACTGCCTTAAATAATTTTCTCAACTCCTCCTAACCCAATGATACATCCTTGCTAAATATTTTGTCTATAGGTATTTAGATTTAAGATCTATTTGTAGCTTCTTTTTTTAAAAATTTCTTTCAAAGTGAATTGATAAATTGTCTAAAATTACAGAACAAGGGCTTAAGATAGTCACCTCTCAATCTTCTCTCCTTCCCATCTCCAACATTCAATCAGTTGCCAAGTGCTGATTCTATCTCTTCAATATCTTTTGTTCCTTCCTTTTTGCTCCCACTGCCAGCCCTCTCATTCAAGCCTTCCTCACCTCTCACGGAGACTACTGTAGTAGCTTTCTACATGACCTTCACACCTTCAGTCTCTGCCTACCCCAACTTGTCCTCTAGGTTTTAGTCAGAAATCATTTTCTTAACATCTAACTCTGATTACACCACTTTCCTAATTGAAACCCATTGATTACTCCTGACTACCTCTAGGACAAAATACATACCTTAGGGCTTGGCATTCAAGGTTCTCTGAATTTAGTTCCCCTCCTATCTTTCCTAACTTCTCTTACTGCTTACTCTCATTTGCTGTTCCTTGTACTTCCTGCCCTTTCCTGCCTCCACTCAAGATGTCCCCCAAGCATGAAATGCATTCCATCTCCACCCTCCGTGTCTCCCTGCTGATAACTTTCTCATCCTGCTGGCTGAGGCTTGAGTGTGTTCACATTGCTTTCCTAGATCCCTGTAGCCTTAAATAGAGGACAACGTCTCGTGTCTCTCCTAAAAAATTATCACATCCAAATGTCTATTTTAAAAAAATAGCCTGTCTGTCCCATGCTGAAATTCTAAAATAGGTTAGCCACTTTGCCATTTTCAGTGATCAGAAGCAGTTGACTAAACTGGGTGTGGACTAGACAAGGCTGGACAAGTCATGTCACATTTTTCAACCAACTCATCTCCTCCTATTTATTAGTAATTCACTCATTGCACTGTGAGGTCTTAACAAAATGCTTATCATATTGTGAGAGCTTTGGGTTTTTTCTCCACCCTACCTCACTTGACGTCCTGTAGACTTAACATTACTTCCTGTGGACTGCACATTCAGCTGGGATGGGTGCCTGACACTATGCCTGGGCTTACAGCTGCTGAATGACAGCTCCTATCAGCACATTCCTAATGAAGGAAAGCAATCCAAAGCAGGATAAAATGGGACTAATTTACAGTTCTCTTTCATTCTTTAAAGCAGGTCTCTACAAACCTAGTAATACTGAAGTAATATTAACTCAGGATCACATATTTTTTACCATGTGAATCTCTTTGAAAGTTGCAGCTAAGTTCTTTGCCACCTATCATATTTACAGTTATAACTCAGCAATTTGAAATTCCAAAGAAACAAGAATCTAGACTAATAATTTTTAAAACTCTTATGTTTTGTCTTAGAATCAATACAAAATATTGGTACCAGGTGTAAGGATGGGACTTGTGCAAGGGGGATGGGACAAAAGGAGCCAAAGAAGGAGTGGCTGACAGTTGGTGACAGTTGGTGACAGTTGAGACCAGGGGATTCTGAGCACGGTCTGGAGGAAGGAGGAGGAGGGAAGGACTTCCAGCAGAGGACTGAGAGAGGGAGGAGGAGAACAACCCAGCTCAGATTCCAGTCCTGAGGGCTTCCTGAGGATCTTTCTTTGGACATTGAAACTCTGATTCCCTGGTCAAAGACATCCCATCACTTCTCACCCAGCAAGACTTCAACCTTAGAGTCAGCTAAGTGTTTGGACTCCATTTTGGGAGCGATCTCCTTCCCTCATTACCCGATCTTGCTGAGAGACCCTTTCCAATCTAACTTACAATTATAGAAAAGGATAGAAATAGAAAGAAGAGGTGAGGGAAAAAACTGGGGAGTGGGGACCCCAAAGATTCCCACCTGAGTGACAGACCCCATAGAAATAGAGAAAAGGGCACCCCAAAATCCCTCTGCCCTTCACCCCTGTCCCCAACCCCTAAATTGCGAATAATAAAAGTCATTCATTAGTCAGATAGCATTCCAGAGTGCCTAAGAGACAAAGAGGGGGAAGGGAATCACAGTTTGGTCTGGCTGCCTCCATTTTGGAGCCAGACCACCCGCTGTGAAATTGCCCTCAGGAGAGGCTTGAGTGAACCCCACCCTCATTCAGAATCGGATTGGGGTACCCCATACCTCATCTTATAGGGAAGCCTTGCCTCTAACTCCTGTGGGGTGGCACAACCATCCAGGTCACCCAATTTTAGGGTTATACCCCCTTAAAGTCTCCCAATGTAAGAGTCTCACTTCATAGACTCTCTCTCTCTCCCACCCTATCATAACACTGGTTAGCTGGTTCTCATTATTATTATACAGGACGGGAGAAAGGTAAGGGCTAGACAACTGGAGTTAAGAGACGTGTCCAGGATCACATTTGAACCCAAGATGTCCCATCTCCAAGCCTGGTTCTCTATCCACTCAGTCACCTAAATGCCCTAATTAATAATTTGTTTAAAAAAATACAAAATAAGGAAGTCACAACAAATCTATTTATAGGTCTCTAAAACATTGTCAGATATTAAGCTTCTGACAATGTAAAGCCTAGCTCTTTGGATGTCAGAGCTGGAAAGAGCCTTAAGGAGTATCCAATCCAACTCCCTTATTTTAATGAGGAGAAACCAGAGGTTCAAACAAGTGAACTGACTTACCCAAGCTAGTCAAGAGTCAGAAATGAAACCCAGCTATCCTGTAAAGTTCTCTTTTCCACAATCATCTTGATCTACCACTTTTTTTTACTTTTAATTTTGTTATCTTGAATGCAAAACAACCATCTCCATTCACAAAGAGCAGGAAAAAAGAGGACTATGAATGAAACCACAGGTTTAGTTTTTTCAAGAGAATACAGCAAATTCAACACGTTGATTTTCAAAGTTGCCCTTTCTGTCTTTCTCTGAACATCCCTGAACATTTTTAAAAAGTTTCAGGGATAGCTAGGTGGCTTGTTGGATTGAGAGCCAGGCTTGAAGACAAGGAGGTCCCGGGATCGAATCTAGCCTCTGAAATATGGTAACTGAAAATTACATACTTTTAGGGGATTATCTATAAATTTCCCATAACACCTCAGACAATTCCTGATTGTATGTCCCTGGGCAAGTTATGTAACCCCCATTGCCAGTTCTTATTGCTCTTCTGCCTTAGAACCAATATACAATATTGATTCTAAGATGGAAAAAAATGTTTCAATTCTGTTCTTTTTTTCTAATATTTTTCAATTTACTGTCATTATTCCCCTAACTCTCCTCTTCAAAATTCCATCCCTTGTAACAAATAAGTACAGAGTCAAATAAAAGAAACCCATACATTGGAAAATATATGTTTGATTCTAAGCTTCCAATGACCTGTCAGGAGGTAAGTGGCATATTTCATCATTGGCCCAGGAGGATCTCTTATTTCTCAATGACTAATCATAGTTTTGAAGTCTTTCAAAGTTGTTTTCCTTTATGATGTTCTTATTTTTTATAAATGATGCCAATCATTCTAGTCATTGTATTCTGTATCTGTTCATAAAAGTCTTCCTAGATTTTTTTCTCAATTTGCCACTTGCATTATTTCTTACAGTTCAACAATATCCCATTATATTCACAAACTATAATTTGCTCCTCATCTCGCAATTAATGGGCACCTCCCTAATTTCTAGTTATTTGGTAAGACAAAAAGTGCTATTTTTGAAAAATATGTGAGTGTTCTTCCTCTCTATCTCTTTAGTATATATGTCTAGCAGTGTATTACTTGGTAAAGGAGTATACACAGTTTTGTGCTTTTAGGAGCACTTTCTAATTTTCCAAATTTTTTTCCAAAATGAGTAGGCAATTTCATAACTCTTAATAACCTCTAAGACAATTGTTTTCCTTTTTGTCATCTTTGCCAGTTCAACAGTAGAAAAATAGTTCAAAAGTAGAACCTCAGAATTTTTAATTGACATTTTTCTTGGTGGGGCAGCTAGGTGGCTCAGTAGATTGAGAGCCAGATCTAGAGATGGGATGTCTTGGGTTCATATCTGGCCTCTACTAGCTTTATGACCCTGAGCAAGTCCCTTAACTGCCACTGCTTAGTATTTACTGTTCTTCTACCTTGGAACAATGCTTAGTATTGATTCTAAGATGGAAAGTAAAGATTTTTTTAAAAGTGATTTGGGCTATTTTTTCCACATGGTTGCTGATAACTTAGATTTTTCCCCTGTTGTTACTGACCATTTATTTATTAAAGAATGGATTTGCTCTTAAAACATTTGAATCAGTTCCTTTAAACAAGAAACTTACTGTAAAGATTTGTTTTCACTATTAACAGGTTCCCTTCTATTTTAACCAAACTGATTTTGTTTGTGCTTTGTTGCTGTTGTTGTTGTTCACTCATTTTCAATCATGCTTAACTCCTCATGATCCCATTTGGGGTTTTCTTAACAAGGATATCAGAATGGCTTGCCATTTCCTTCTTTAGCTCATTTTACAGATGAAGAAACTGAAGCCAACTGGACAAAGTAACTTGCCCAAGGTCCCACAGCTAGATAGTGTCTGAGGCCAGATTTGAACTTGGGAAGATGAGTCTTCCAGACTCCAGGTACAAGACTATCCACTGGACCACCCAGCTGTCCTTGTTTGTGTTTATATTTTATTTCCAAATCTTGTATCGATTTAGAAATTATTATGGAATGTGTGTTTATATGTTATGAGACCTAGGTTTTAAACCTAATTTCTGCCAGACTGCTTTAAAATTTCCCTGGAAGTTTATTTTTGTTTTCAATTTCCCTTTAAATTCTTGACTGTTCCTTTAGAGCAGTGGTTCCCAAACTTTTTTGGCCTAACACCCCCTTTCCAGAAAAAATATTACCTAGCCCCCTAAAAATTAATTTTTTAAAATTTTAATAGCAATTAATAGGAAAGATAAATGCACCTGTGGCCATCACAACTCCCCTGGATCGCTGTAGCACCCACCAGGAGGCGGTAGCGCCCACTTTGGTAATCACTGTTCTAGAGTATTATTTTTTCTAGTTCTATAAAGTAACCCTTTGGCAATCTGATTTGGCACTGAAAAGGAAATTAACTTAAGTATTTATTTGTTGTTATTATTTGTTGTTATTATATTACTATATATTATTGTTGTTATTGTTATTATTTTACTATATATTTGTTATTATATTACTATTTGTTATTATATTATCATTATTATATTACTATATATTTATTGTTATTATATTACTATACATTTATTATAATTTGTATTTTCTATTTTGGCACAGGTAAATCAGGAGCTACATTTCTTCAAGTGTTTAAGTCTGATTTTATTTCTGAAAAGAATGTTTTTATAGTTTTTATAGTTTCTATGCATGTATTGGGTGAACATGCAAATATTTTATCTGTTTTTAATTTTTAATTTTATTTTTGATGAAATTTCTCTGTTCCATATTAAAGGATATTGTTGGTAATATACAAAATAGTTGACAATTTCAGTATTTTTGTTTTATATCTTGTTACTGTGCTGAATTTATTAGTTGGCTCAATTAATGTTAGTTGAATTACTGGTGTTCTCTAGGTTGTCCCAATTCGCATCACTGGCAAAAAATAGTAATTTTATTTCCTCTTTTCTCCTGTTTATTCCTTCACTTTTTCTTGCCTACTACTATATATAGCATTTTAAAAACTCGAACAGATAATAGTGTTGAGTATGGACATACTCATTTTATCCCTGGCCCTACTAGGAAATCCTCTAGCATTTCTCCATTACATATAATGCTAACACTTTTAGCTAAACAATATTTTCCACATTAAGGAAAAGGTCACTAATCCCTATTCTTTTTAGTTGGTCGTTCTTGTTATTTTGCAGAAATGAATGTTATTTTGCCAAAAGCTTTTCATTCATTTATTGAATTCATGTATTTTTTATTGTTGATATTCTTCAATATACTGAGTTTTCCTAATATCAAACCAACCTTGAATTCTTCACATAAATCCAACTTCATCACAGTGTATCATTTTTCTAATATTTGAGTACTTCTGAATGAATATTCATTAGGTACATTACTCTTTAATTTTCTTTTTCTATTTTTAGTGTGCGCATCCAAGATCACATTTGTATCATAGAAAGAATATAGTAGGATTTCTTCTCCTACTTTTGTAAATAATTTATGTAATGTTAGAATTAAATATATTTTAATGATTAACATAAATCATTTGTAATTCCATCTGGTCTTCAGTTATTTTTTGTTGGCTGTCTCCTCATAATTTGATCAATTTATTTTTCTAACTTTAGGTTTTTAAATTTCTTTATCTCTTGTTTTATTTATCAAGGTATTTCATATTTTAGTAAATAGTCATATTTAATTTAAATTATAAGAGTTTTCAGCATACAGTTTTGTGGAACAATACAATTGCTTTTATTTCTTTGTTTGTTGTGAATTATCCTTTTTCATTTATAATACTGTTAATGGTTTTCCTTTGTTAAAAATCGGGAATGGTTTGTCTATTCTGTTCATTTTTTTATTGGCTTCCAGTTTTTTCAATTTGAGATTTTGAGAGGCTTTCAATTTTGTTCATCTCATTTATTTTCCATAATCTCATTTATTTTTTTCATCTCATTTATTTTCCATAATTTTTTCTTATGCTATCTAACTGGATTTTTAATTTGATGTTTTTCTAGATTTTTATTTTAGTTTTATGATCTATTAATTGACTTGTTCTTTCTCTTTTGTTGATCAAAGTGTTTAATGAAAATTTCCCACTAAGGACTGCCTTGGTGGTATGTTGTCTCGGTGTTATCATTTTCTTTAATGAAATTATCATTTTTATGGCTTGTTCTTTGACCCACTTTTTTTTAAACCCTTATCTTCCATCTTTGAATCAATAACTATGTATTGGTTCTAAGGCAGAAGAGTGGTAAGGGACAGGCAATGGAAGTTAAGTGACTTACACAGGATCACATAGCTGGAAAGTGTCTGAGACCAGAATTGAACCTGTGACTTCTCTCTAAGTATGGCTCTCAATCAGTTGAGCCACCTAGTTCCTCCAACCAACCAATTCTTTAGGACTACATTCTTTAATCCCCATTTAAATTGGAATAATTTCTTTAAAGGTTTTCTATAGAATATTTTTATCTTCTTATCAAGCACAAAATGTGTTTATAATTGCTCATGAGGCTTTTTTTATGCACTAGTTCCCAGCCAATATTTTTTTAAAGCCAGTAACAGGTGATATATATATATATATATACATATTTCTATTCCCACTAAATAATTACCAGAAAATTAGTATATCTAAATCTAAATTTTCTGAAGTCTTATCCAGGTCCATAACTTCTTTATTGTTTATTTCTTTGTTGTTGTTGTTGTTGTCAGATTGAGGTCTCCAATTATTAGAGCTTTGCTATTCATTTCTCTTTATAAACTTGGCTAATTTTAAATATTTAATTGCTATGTAATTTGGTGCACACACACACATATATATATATATATCGATTATCGATTATTTCATTTTCTAAGGGGCCTTTCAGCATAATATAGTTTCCCTGTTTATTTTTAATTGTTACTATTTTTATTGTCACCTTGTCTGAGATCATGACTGCTATCTCTGATTTACTAGGTTGTCCTGAACAATAATAAATTCTGCTCCAGCCACTTATTTTAACTCTGTGAATCTTTCTGTCCCAAGTGTTGTTTGTTTTAAATAACATATTGTTTGGCTCTACTTGCTAATTAATTTTGTTCTACTTTCCCATTTTATTGGTGAGCAAATCCCACCTACATGAATAGGTATGGTTTTAAAATGTGTATTTTCCTCCATAAGACATATTCCCTTTTACATATTTTCCTCTTTTTGCCCATACTCCACTATAGTCTTTACAGAGAAAGAAAGTTGCAAAAGTAATGTTATCAACACTAGTAATCTACAATTGAAGTCATCTTGGGCTATACCTTTGTCCCTCCTCACTTCAGTGATCACTGCACAGTAATCCCTGGTTTATATAATTTTTTTCCTTTTAACTTTTTTATTATTCAGTCTCTGACCTTGGAGTTTATTTTGTTTCTGACTACTTAACTTTTCCCTCCTTCATAAAAATCCCTCTCACCTATCTCCTTTGTCCCTTACTGCTTCTCTGATGAGCTTATGTTTCGAAACAAAACTGTAATGTTCAAAAAAAAAAGTCTTATATAGTGTTTTAATTACCTTGTTTTTCACTACATTTGTTTATATTTATTAATATATTTATGGTACATCTCTTCCCTATTAGAATGCGAGCTTATTGCAAGTAGTGATTGTTTCATTCTTTCTTTTAAACAGTTTATCTTCTATCTTAGAATAGATATGAAGTATCTGTACTGAGGCAGAAGAGCAGTAAGGGCCAGGCAAATGGGGTTAAGTGACTTGCCCACAGTCACACAGCTAGGATATCTCTGAGGCCAGAGATGAACCCAGGACCTCATCTCTAGGCCTGGTTCTCTATCCACCAAGTCACCTAATTTCCCTTGTTTCATTCTCTATGTTTCATTCATTCATTTATATCACAGAATCAGGCAAAATGCTTGCTGATTAATTTATGTAAGTGTTAGGCTTATGTGATGTCTGCCCCCTTCCTACTTCCTTCCTCTATATTTGTATAATCTTCTTTTCATGCTTCCCAATTAGGAGAAGTTTCCCTTCCTTCTTCATTGCTTTTCTAATGTATTTTTTTTACAACTCCCTTCTTTCTCCTTTTAAGACCATCAACATATAGAACCATCCCTGGTCCTTCATTTTAACTCCTTCTGTGGCCCTTGAAAGATGTTAAGTTTCTGAACGAAAATTTGCCCTTTTCTCTGCCATAACAAGACAAGTATTGTATCATTTAGCCACTTTGGGTTACTCAAATATATTTACCTTTCTGGGTTTCTCTGGATTCCTGTGTTGACATTGCAAAGTATCTACTCAACTCTGATGGAACATTTTCTATTCCTTAAAAGGTTCATGATATGGTCCTCACAGACTTCTGGAGATCTCAGGTCAGATTGTTTCTTGGGGTGTCCTCGTCAGAGCACTGCTGTCTCCTTGACCCATACCCACAGTCAAAACACTACAGGTTTCTAAACTCCCCTGAAGAGTTCCAGTCCAAACATTCCAAGCTGCCTTCCTCTCAGTACAAAGTGCTTCCAGGACCCCAGAGGGTCTCCAGTTGGAATGTTGTAGACTTTTGCCTACATCCCCAGCACACCTGAAATCCTGCTCGGAGAGATGACTGGCATCTGATAAAAATGGTCAGAAAATTGTAAGCTTCTTAGCCATCTGGGGCGTCCCAATCCACTCACCCTGAGTTTCCTATTCCTCTCCCCCAGCACTCAATACAAAGTGCTCCAGGGAGGGGCTTCAAGGGCCCCAGGAACATCTCTGGCCCTGGCACTGGCAGGTGCCTAGTTTGGTTCCTTGCATTCATATAAACTTTGCTGGAGTAGGGAGATCTTTCAGGACTCAGACCGTCTTCTTGGGCAGTCTTAGGTTAGTTGAAAATGCTACAGTTTCTCTATGGATTTCTTGATCTTTATTCGGTCTAATGTTGGGTTTTTAAAATCTTTGCTGGAATAGTTGAGCCCATCCAGGACCTCTCACTCCACCATCTTACCTAGAAACTGTAGGGTTCCAGATGAAAGTATTAAAGATGTATTCAAAAGCTGATTCCAATGAGCAAAGTGTTCATGGACCAGACTTATGGATATATTTCTAATATTTCACATGATTCATTTGTATCTGGAACTCTACAGAAACCTCACCACTCTTGGTTTAAAAATATTTTTTTTATATAATTGCATACATTTGGTATGTCTATTTCCCCTGCTAAGGTCAAACTTACCAAAGGCTTCTAAAGGACAAGTTCCCTGCATGTTTCATAGTAAAGGGTGTCCCACTGGTAATGAAAGCAAAAAGGGTTAGTTATTCCTATGTAAATTTCCAAGCCCCATTTTTGGACCACAGTAGGCTCTGTTTTACCCTATGTAAGCATTTAAAGGGAATCATGCTTAGGAGGTAGTGGAAAGGGACAGTGAAATCCTCCTTTCAACTGTTATCTCAAAGGATCAATGGTTTAAATCTGGAAGGGGTTTTAAGACAACTTTAATACAATTTTTTTTTTTACAAATCAGGAAACAGAGATACATTGAAGTCAAGCAATTTGCCCAAAGATACAAAGTGGCAGAATCAAGATTGAACCCAAGTCTTTTGACTAACTCCAATAGAGGCATTTTCCTCAGACTCCAAATTTCCCAAATTTAATCCTTTTCCCCCTACACTCTGCATTTAAAGATAGGGGATCACTGCATGCAATTAAGTTACACTTTAATAGCATGACTTGGCAGTTTAATGAAAAGATGGAACTACAATAGTCCTAAAAATCAGTGATTTGGCAAATGAGGGCAATTGAGAAAAAATGTCATTTTGACTAATCAAACAAAAAAACAGTGATCTACTTGAGAGTATTTCAAGGAAATCATATTCACAAGGGAAAAAACCAAAAGTTAATTTCCAGACAAAATTCAAGACAACAGAATACATTCAGAGTGTATAATTCTAATGATATGAGTGTGTCAAGCAATCTGTCCTTGATAGCTGGCAGTCACCTGAACACTTCACCTAAAAAGTCTCTGAACCCCTCAGGGTATACAGCTCCAGACTGTTATGGCAGTGAGTCCAAGACACTTAGAAACTGGGGTATAGGGAAGAAGAGCCTGGGAACTCCTTGCTATTATATTCAAACCACTCCCTATGACTAGGTAGCATGGGAGATATGTAGGATGGAAGCACTCTAAATTATGACCACAGTTGAGCCCTACTCTTCTTCCTCCAGGGCAGAGGCTACTGACAGTAAATGAAGTGGATCTCTTCTAATTTTAATAGTTATGTGTTGCCTGCTTTCTTAGATGATTACTTGATAAAGGAATAGGAATGGCAGGGGGTTGTCATCTAACATTGATCAGCAGACAATCAGGTTGCACTACACAAAACCTGCTGAGCTTGTTGAAAAGGTTATCTGTCCAAAGAAATAATAATCTGTGGTACATGCAATAGCAAGCCATGATGACACTAAAAATAATAACCTAATAATTAAGCAACAATACAAGAAAACTGTTAGATACTCAGATCTAAGAACAAAGGAAAGCTGCCTGTCAGATTGATTGAGCTTTTGAAAACCAAAAATAAAGTTTCTAATTTTCATATCACAATCTTTTTTTTCTCCTCAGCAAAATGGATCTAATCCTGAGCATCATTCTTTTAGATAGTAGGCCCATGAACCACAATGTACAAGTAGAGCAAGATTTGAACTCAAGCTCTCTTAAAGATTTTTATTTCCTTTAAGTCATATAAAAATATATTATCGGGGAGGGGCAGCTGGGAGGCTCAGTGGATTGAGAGCCAAACCTAGAGATGGGAGGTCCTAGATTCAAATTTGACCTCAGACACTTCCTAGCTGTGTGACCCTGGGCAAGTTACTTAACCCTCATTGCCAAACTCTTACCACTCTTCTGCCTTGGAACCAATACATAGTATCGATGCTAAGATAGAAGCTAAGAGTTTAATATAAATATTAATTATATTATATTATTCAGCTTGTTCTGGGATAGTCTTTGTTAACAGAAAGTTTGGGTTCTGAAAAGTCTCAAAATATCAGAGAACTGGAAAAGACATTAAAGAATCAACTCTAACCTCTCATTATACTGAAGAAGAAACAAAGATCCAAAGACCTGAAAAATTACTTAATTGAGGCTACATAGGACCAGGACCAAAATTCAGCTCTTTTAAGTCCTAGTAAAATACTCTAGGTCTATGTTCCTAGTCTATGCTGCCCTCTCAAAAAGTCATGGTGACATTTTCCTACTCATCCACCAACCCTAGGTCAAGTCTGCATGAATCGTTATGAATCTGCCCTTCGATGAAATAAACAGTAAGAGACTCGGAAAACTCCACATATCTAGGCTACCAGAGAGTTCCAAGATCCATCAACAGGAAAGTAGGATAGTAAATGTTAAACAAACTCAGTTCTATTTGTATAGTTTTCCTTCTAATTCCTCCTTTCAGAAAAAGCAATTGCCAGGGAGACGGTGAATAACTTTCAAGAGCACACTCTAGGTTCCGAAAAGAGGCAAAAAATGAATGAAATATTCTCCAAATTTCTTTGCACAGTTTAGAGAAGGAGATTGCTCAAATTGGAACCTGGATTATGATAAATATATTGCCAAGATTAAAGGTACAATGGATATAAATAATAATAGCAGACATATTGTACTTTAAGGTTTGCTAACCTTTAGGTGATAAGTACTACAGGCATTTTTATTCCCATTTTATAGATTAAGAAACAAATGCCCAAAAGCTGGGAGCAGCAAAAAATAAGAACAGAAAGCTAAAATGAGTCCAGATTGTAAAGTGCCTTGAATGCTAGTCTAAAAAGTCTGGACTTTATCCAGTCAGTAATCACAATACTTTAAAGGTAGTGCCAAGAACACATAATAAGTTGAGACTGGTAAGGAATGTTAAGGACAACAACAAAAAGGTGTTTTTAAATGCTACATGGAAGGAGAGAAGATCAAAGATGGGGAAGGAATATTGCTTAGCGTAGATGGGACAATGAGAACAGATGATGGAAAGAGAGCTAGTCAGTTCATTTTACTTCTGTTTCCTGTGTCAAGGAGAATGATTACTGAACTAGAGAGAACAGGACAATGAATGGGACTTGAAGCCCTAAGTATATAGGGAGATAATAAGAGTGCCTCGTTGCCCTTAAGGAGCCTAAATTACTATGACTAGATGAACCCTATCCCAGTATACTGAAAGAATCAGAGCATATGACCAGTGGAATACTGTTAATGATTTTGAATGATCATGGAGAATGGGGAAGACATTAAAGGTTTATCTATAGAAGAGCAAATGCTGTTCCAGTTCTCAAAAGAGGGAAAGAAGGGGTAAAGTCTTTAGACTTTAAATCAGTAAGCTTAACCTGGATTCCTGTTAAAATTCTAGAAAATGTTGCTAAAGAGACAACTAATGAACATCTAGAAAATGAAGCAATGATCAGAAAGAATGAATAAATCTTACTCCAGAATAAATCATACCAGACTAATGAATTTTAATTGAGACAGTAATACTGGAGAGATAGATCAACAGAATATTATAAATATAAATAACTAAAATATTGACAAAATATTTGGCCAAGTCTTTCTTACAAAAGAGGTGGAGAGATATGGCTTACTGGTTAAGTTGTTTAGAAACTGATTAAATAGCTGAACCCCTAAATTAATTATAATATGAATAGTTCAGTGTTAACTTTCAAGATGTATACCCGCTAGATTTCCTTATCACTGTGTTAACATTTATATTAATGGCTTGGAAAAGGACAGATTATATGCTTATAAAATTTTCAGATAACACAAAGCTAGAAGGTATAGCTAAAATACTGGATGACAAAGTATAGGTCGAAAAAGATCTTGACATATTAAAATACTGAGTTAAAGATAATAAAATTATATTTAATAGGATAAATTTAAAGACTTGTACTTGGGCTCTAAAAGAAATTAACTACAAATACAAAATAAAAAAGATGCAGCTAGGTAACACTTTGTCTGAAAAATGTATGAGGCATTTAGTTGACCATTAATTCATTATGAGAAAGCAGTCTGATATGTCATTCCCCATGTAAGAATGAGGCAAACCTTGACATTTTTGGGAAAACTGCCATAGAATGTTGGAGGAAGAAGAACCCATGTGACCATTTGAAGAGCAGAGACTTCTGGGTGAGAAAAACCTGACCAGGGCTTTTGGTGGGGTTGGAGCTGGAGAATAAGGATATGAAAGCTAGCTTTGAGATCCTCTGAAGTGGCCATTGGGATTTTCCTGACTGAATAGGAGACCGGCACCTGTGACATCTTGTCTCTCCAGCATTCACTCCTATCATCAACAGGGATTAACTGACTTTAGAGTTACTGGGCTTCCTTTGGGGAAGCCATTCCTTGAGCCCCACTTGCCTTGGGCTTGGCCCAGCAGTATCCCACCTGGGCTTATAGCAAATATAGCTTATAGGATATTATTAGTGGGGGATTTGGGGAAGGAGAAGCTTTGGTTGAGGGACACCTTGACTCGCCTTCAGATCTGACGCTTGGTGGGGACTTGCCAGAGTGACAGATCTTGGCTTAGAGATACCTGCACCCCCTTTCCTGCTGATACTCTACCTTCATTCCCCCTATCCCTATTGTTCCTGATTAAACACCCAAGTACCTTCAAGATCAGATATGCGTTGGTTCTATTGGAGGGAGACTTACTGGAAGGGAGTAAAACAGTATAGGCACCATCATCCAATCGGGGTATCACTCATTTCTCCTTGAGGAGATATCATTCCTTCAACCCCTCATTGGTGTCAAGCCCTTCCAGGATTCTTCTCTTCCCAAGGGGACATCATTTTGTCTCCCAGTAATAGGGGAGGCAGTGAGGGAAGCGGGGACTTTCATCTTTCTCCAACTTGTTCTTAACCATATCCCCTTCCTTCTAAAGACATCCCTTTTATACCCAAAATGCTAATACAAGCTTGGGCTACATTAAGAAAGGCATAGGTCAGTATTGAGAGTAGTGATAGTCTCATGATAACCTATTCTCAGACTACAACTAAAGCACTGTGCTGTCTAGGTCTGTTGTTTGTTCGCGTCCAGCTTTTTATGATTTCATTTGGGGTTTTCTTGGCAACAATAGTAGAGTGGATTGCCATTTCCTTCTCCAGCATTCAATTCTGAGGATCATATTTAGGAAGGTTCTCAATATCATGCCACATGAGAATAAGCTGAAAACAATCAAGGATGTGTAAATCTTTAGAAAACAAAACTTGAATTATTCACTATGATCAGATGGGATTTATACCAGGAATGCAAGGATGGTTTAATATTGGGAAAACCATCCATGTAGTTGACCAAATCAATAATCAAACCAACAGAAATCACATGATTCTCTCAAGAGATGCAGAAAAAGCCTTCAGCAAAATACAACACCAATTCCTATTGAAAATACTAGAAAGCATAGGAATAGAAGGGCCATCAAAATAATAAACAGTATATATTTAAAATCATCAGCAAGTATTATCTGCAATGCAGACAAGTTAGAAGTCTTCCCAATAAGATCAAGAGTGAAGTTGCCCATTATCACCTCTATTAGTTAATGTTGTACTAGAAATGCTAGCAGTAGCAATTAGAGAAGAAAAAGAAATTGAAGGGATTAAAGTAGGCTATAAGGAAATTAAACTATCATTCTTTGCAGATATGATGGTATACTTAAAGAATCCTAGAAAATCAACTAAAAGGCTAGTGGAAATAATTAACACCTTTAGCAAAGTTGCAGGGTACAAGATAAACCCACATAAATCATCAGTATTTCTGTATGTTTCCAACAAAATTCAGCAGCAGGAGTTAGAAAGAGGAACTCCATTTGAAATCACTCTAGACAAAATAAAATATTTAGGAATCTACCAAGACAAACACAGGAATTATATGAACACAACTTTAAAAAACTTTTCACACAATTAAAACAAGATCTAAATAATTGGAAAAACATTAATTGCTCATGGGTAGAATGAGCTAATATAATAAAAATGACAATCCTACCCAAATTAATCTATTTATTCAGTGCCATGCTTATCAAAGTACCAAAAAACTTTTTATAGAATTAGAAAAAGTTATAACAAAAGTTCATCTGGAAGAAAAGATCAAGAATACCAGGGGAAATAATGAAAAAAAAAGTGAAGGCTGGGAGTCTAGCAGTACCAGATCTTAAACTGTACTATAAAGCAGTGGTCATCAAAACAATATGGTACTGGCTAAGACAGAAGGGTGGATCAATGGAATAGACTAGCAAGCTAGTGTTGGATAAACCCAAAGATCCCAGCTTCGGGGATAAGAACTCACTATATGACAAAGACTGCTAGGAAAACTGAAAAACAATATGGGAAAAATTAGGTTTATATCAGCACCTTACACCCTATACCAAGATAAATTCAAAATGGGTAAATGACTTAAAGAGTGAAATCATAAATAAATTAGATGAAAATAGAATAATATACCTGTCAGATCTGTGGGAAAGGAAGTAATTTAAGACCAAGCAAGAGATAGAGAACATTACAAAATGTAAAATGAATGACTTTGATTATATCAAATTAAAAAGGTTTTGTACAAACAAAACCAATGCAACCAAAATTAAAAGGAAAGCAACAAACTGGGAGAAAAAAAATTATAACAAAACTCTCTGACAAAGGTTTAATATCCCAAATATATAAGGAACTAAGTCAATTGTACAAAAAAAAAATCAAGCCATTCCCCAACTGATAAATGGGTAAGGGAAATAAATAGCTAGCAGACTGGTCAATATGTCAGCAAAGGAAAGTGATAAATACTGGAGGTAAAATTGGGACACTAATACACTGCTGGTAGAGTTGTGAATTGGAGGGCGATTTGGAATTATGTGCAAAGGCCTTTAAAGAATGCTTGCCCTTTGATTCACTGTTGGTACCCCAAAGAGATAATAAGAAAAAGATATACAAAAATATTTATAGCCACACTTTTTGTGGTGGCAAAAAATTGGAAAGTGACAGGATGCCCTTTGATGTGAATGGCTGAACAAATTGTGGTATCTGATGGTGATGGAATACTATTGTGCTGAAAGGAATAATGAACAGAAGAAATTACATGTGGACTGGAAAGATCTCCAGGAACTGATGCAGAGTGAAAGGAGCAAAACCAAGAGAACATTGTACACAGAGAGGGATACACGGTGGCACAAATGAATGTAATGGACTTCTCTACCAACAGCAATGCAATGACTCAGGACAATCCAGAGGAGCTTATGAGAAGAACACTATCTACATCTAGTGAAAGAACTGTGGGTGCAGAAACACAGGAAAAAAAAAAGTATGATTGATCATGTGATTCGATGGGATATCATTAGGGTTTTGATGTTAAACGATCACTCTACTGCAAATATGAATAACATGAAAATGGGTTTTGAACAATGATACATGTACAACCCTGTGGAACTGCTTGTCAGCTCCAGGAGAGAGGAGAAAAGAGGGGTGGGAAAAATCATGAATCATGCAACCATGGAAAAATATTCTTAATTAATTAAAAAAAACTTAAGGCCACATAAGAACTGTCTTGAAGTATTTAAGGAGCTAACATATAAAGAGGGACAAGAATTTTTATGCTTAGCCCCAGACGGCACACCTAGAAACAGTGGCTTTCAGTTTGACATTAAGAAAAACTTTCACACATCCAAATGTGGAGAGGGCTTTATCAGGAAATAATGGGAGCCTCATTAGAGCTTTCTGAGCAGAGGCATTTTGTTAAAAAGACTTTTATTCAGTTATGCCTTGGCCTAGATGGTTTCTTAAGTCTCTTTCAAATCAAATTCTGTCACTGATTCTGTAATGGTGAGTTTTTAGATTTAGGATTGGGAAAGTAACATGAAAAGGAATGTGTTGAGAGTTAATGTGGCAGGATAGGTTAGAGAAGTTGGGGAGAAACTGGGTACAGGAATACTATTTAGGAGTATAGAAATGAGGTAAAAGACCTAAAATGAACTGGTTAACAAGAATGGCAAAACAGAGAAGAGATACAAAAAGAAAGATTGATCAAACTTGGGGAGAAGAAATAGTCAGATGATGCCTAAATTTCTAGCCCAGTTAACCGAGACAATATTGGTACTTCTATCAAAAAGAGGGAAGACAGAATATGAAACTGATTTGGGGAAGAAGATGATAAATTTGGTTTTAGATATACTTAGTATATAGTTATGGCAGAATATCAGGTAAAGTTGTTGGCACAATATAACTAGAGCTGTGAAAAGTGGCTAAGACTTATAGGAATGCACCTAAATCATTTCAGAACAGTCATGTCTCTACTTTTCTTAAAGATAATCAAGGAAGGAGATTCCGTAATATCCTTAGGTATTCCATTCAAACACCTCTCTATCCCCAGAAATACTCATTATTCTAAATCTCAAGAAAAAACATGTTCAGAACTTTGGGCACCCAATAATTAGAGATACAATCCCATTTTAATAAATACTATTATACTGTCCAAGCCTTATAACAATACAATTTTCATATCCCTGTGAGGGGCCCATTTTAACATCAGCTTTACTGATGTTATTATAAGAAAATTTTAAATGAAAAAATTCCATGTAATATAGTCATTGGTTCCAGTCCAAGTAGGAGTTAATTTCTATAATAAAGATATTGTCTTGTTATTTGGACTTTCTCATGTAACTACATTTTAATGAGATAAAATTCAATTGTATGCTTTTCAAATGTTAATTTGAAATGTCTTACATGTTTATATAACAATAGTGTGGGAGGATGATGCTAAGCAGTACTTCACTTCGGATCCAGAGATTTAACAGTTCTAAGGTAAATGATAGGATAGAAAATGCTAAACAAAAAAGTCAGTAAAAAAGACAAGAAGTAAAATGGGACACAACCCAAGCCAGAATCTATGGGTCATTACTGCTCAAGAAAATGGTGATGTGAAAATGAAACAGTTGAATAACTAGGGTCTTTTAGTAGTATAAATGAGAGAGCTAAGAACAAAGCAAAGGGACAAGAGGATAAAGGAGGGGTATAACACTCATTTATTTATTCATCATATCTATTGAGTATCTGCTCTGTACAAAGCAATGTGCTAGGTGCAATGGGGGATATGTAGATATTTCAATCATTTGCTATGCCCTCAAAGATCTTATAACTAAAGAGAAAAAATATGTACATGTATGTATATACTGTTATGTGCAGAAATGAGTAACCATTTCTGCGTATAACAATACACATGTAAATAACCATACAGGGCAATATATGATTAAGTGCTAAATAAGAACTGTTCCCAAAGGGTGGTTCCCAAATCTTTTAATTATAGGGGCCTTTACATGAACACAGTTGTGCTATTGAGAAAATACAGAATGACAGAAACCTATTACTAAATTTATATCCCTAGCATCTAATAGTGCCTTACATATAGTAGGTGTATAATAATTCTTGTTGATTGATTAATGAATTCATTGCTCTACTAGATATCACACGATTAGTTTAGGACTTCTCTTCAATAATAGTGATCATGGTTCATTGAAGCCAGGCAGCCTGGTCTTCCAGGTTGTCTCAGTCCTCCTATAAGTTTACTTCAAGGGATCCAACCAAAATGAGGAGGTATTCCTCACTTTTTCCTGATATTAAGTGGGGATCAGTAGAAAATTCAGGCTTCTCAGCCATGACTAGCCCATCTTATCTTCCTGTTACTCATATTGTTGATTACATCTTTACTCCAATTTTTCTAATTTGGCTCTCTGTGTGATTACATATTGTTTGGTTATATGCATTTCCTCAGAGATCCTGATTTGGTTTTATGTTGCAATCTACTCATGTGCCTTTTCCATTAATTCAGCACTGCTTTTAAATTTTTAAATGTCAATACATATCTAAGACATATTATTCAGTTGACAGAAGGTATATTTACTTTTTTATCATTTTGCCAGATCTCTGTACTTTTGTTCCTCCATTACCACCAAAAAAAGTCTAAAGCTTATAAGTTTGAGAACCATTGGTGATAACATTAATTTTGAAAGAAAATCAGATGAATAAAAGGCCATTACTGTCAGTTGGAATTGCTAGAGGCGGCTTTATGAAGATAAAGATTTAGGACTTGGTCAGATGAATAGATAGGAGTTATGGTAGACAGAAAAGAGTGAAAAAAATGTACTGCAGACAATGGGAGTGATATAAGCAATGGTGAATGGGAGGAAATAAAGTCTGGGAGACAACAGGCAAACTAGACTTGCTATATTAAAGTATACCTTGTATTCATGGTAAGGAAAGAGCGAGATAAGTTTAGACAGGTAGAATGGGACAAGATTATAGAGTGTTCTAAACGCCAGGTCAAGGCACAAGGACTTTATCCTATCATTAGGAAGCAAATTGGTGAGAAAAGAGTATGAGGTAGAATGATGCTTGTTTTGCCTACCCTTTTCTGTCTGTCTCCCTCTTCTCCCTGCCCTTTTCTGTTGATCTTCCCAGGAGCTATCATCTTTCCCTCAGAACTTTTCATTTACATGCTTATTATATATATGTATATATATACATATATACATACACACTCTCTCTCTCTCACTCACACACTCACAAACACACACACACACACACACACACACACACACACACACACATCTCCCCCCTTAAAACACAAGCTCCTTGAGGGCAGAGAATTCTTTTAACCCCCAGTGCCTAACATAATACCTGGCATATGAATAAATACTTGTTAACTGATTGGCTCCATCATTAGGGTGTTCAATAGGTAATTCATTTGGTCCTTCTTTCAGGATGATTGAGACTGTCACTATTCTGTAGCTTCCTGATAGTCTTTAAAGTTGTTGTTGAGTTGTTTTCAGTCGTGTCCAAGTCTTCATGACTCCATTTGGGGTTTTCCTGGCAAAGATATTGGAGTGGTTTGCCATTTCCTTCTCTAGTTCCTTTTACAGATGAGGAAATTGAGGCAAAAAAAATTGATGCTTAAGTGACATGCCCAGAGTCACAACTGCTAGTAAGTGCCCAAGAACAGATCTAAACTCAGGAAGATAAATCTTTCTGACTCCAAGCTGGGCATTCTATCCACTGTGCAACCAAGCTGCCCAGGTCTACAATGTATGGGTTATCTTATTGGCTTCTTAAAATTTTCTTATTTCATTTTTGGTATTATTATGCATAAGACCCTGCTATTAAATCAGTTACTTAATGAATTTGGTTTGGGTAGAGCAACTGTTAAGCACAGACCTTGTAAATCATGGCACATCTGTTATCTGAGGATCAATCCAGTTAAGGTTAAGGAGATTTACCACTGAGTTGACTAGAGGGTGATAAATGTTTTGGCCAAAGGCCTCTCCAAGACTGATCACCTATTACATTAGCGAAGGGATGTAATCTGCACTATTACATGTAGTGCCCAGATCAATGAAATCACAGATCCATGTGGTACCGAGGTATCTAGCAGAGTGTAAGACACAAAATGAGTGCTAATTTACTGCTTCCTGAAATTACAATAGAAAAGGAATTTGATAGCAACATTATTCCTCATGAATCTTTCTGCTCTCCATGTTAAAGTCCCAAACAGAAGTCCTAGAGATTCATTCCTGACTAATATTCTGAATCAAGGACTTTAAGATTTATAATGTGATTTTAGAGTAAAACTCATGAATGGCAATGATGTCTCAATTTCTATACTTCATAGAGCTCACAAAAAATTTATTAATGTTAACAGAGTTGGACTTTGGCTAGAAGTTCCTCAGTCTAAGCTTGTCATGTCATATTGCACAGCAACTTGTCTGATCCATTCCATATAGAATGAATCAAGGCCACAGAAGTATTCCATACTTAGTGATCCTTTTCCATGTATACAGAAGCTCATAAATCAAGTAATAAACTTAGAGAGCCTGACCACAGGCTATACCTTCATACATCTTGGAAATATTCAATTCTCTCAACTTGAAAATCATTGGAAGCCCTAGAAAGACACCCTAGAATTGCTGCATGCAGGGACTTTGCAAATTCATGTTTGGTCAGCTCTGTCTTTCCTCAAGAGTATTTTATGGGCAAAGTTCATTTGAGTGTTGAAAACCTACCCTAAGGCTATGTATATAATGACCTATGCCAAGAAAATGCTAAACTACACTAAATTTTTTGTTGAATTCTCAATTGTTAGGCATTCCTTCAGCAATCTAAGAAACTCTCCACTCAGAAGTGTATGAAAACCATCAGAAGCAGAGGTCATAGAGATTGCTAGAATCCTGCAATGATTGACACAATAGCCATAAACCAAGGTAGGTAACATGTCCTCCAAGAGGTTTGCAGTGTGTGACAGCAATATGGCATCAAGCTCTCCAGTCAACTAAAGGCATAATAAAGCAGAGAAATCTGAACCAATAATCAAGGGTGTCACTTCCAGTTTAGGAGAGGATTTGATCAACATCGTCTAAAAGCCCTAATCAAGCCCTGGAATGTAGCCAGTCTATGAGCATTGCAACAATGCTCACCACACATGAATGCCCTGAGCATATGGTGGAAATGCACAAAGGATGGATGACAGAAGAAATACCCAAGAGTTTGGTATGATTAGATCACATGGGATATTTGAGAAGGTGAGAGGATGACAGAAACACTTTTACGGCTCCCTGAAATACAGTTTCAAGCAACATGGCATGACTGATCATGATGGCATGATGACCACTCAAGGTGATGCTGGCTGACTAACAAGGCAAGGAGTGATATGGCATGGAGTTGCTCTTTTCTGAGCAAAGGTCCAAAATGCCTGCTTATGTTAACCACAAGTTTAAAAGGATGTCTTACCAATAACAACTAAGAGCATGTGTAAGGAGTAAGAGTATCCTTACTCATCAAAAGACAATACTTGCTTGTACTAGAAGTGGAAATAATTGTTGCCCAATGCTGGCATTTTCAGATAAGAAATGTTCGTTTTTTTTAAGAAATCCAAGTACCTATATACTATAGCAACAGATCTCCATTTTAAATTAAAAAACCATTCTCATGTCCTGTCAAATTAGTTAAAATGAGATTCTACCTGCAAAATCCCTCTATTTGTTCTTTAAAAAAACAAAAAACAAAAAACCTTACTTTATGTCCTAGTATCAATTTTAAGACAGAGTGTCAAGGTCTAGGCAATTGGCATTAAGTGACTTACCCCGAGTCCCAAAGATAATGCCTAAGGCCAGATTTTAACTCAAGTCCTCCAGATTCTAGACCTAGTACTCTATCCATTCTGCTAAATAAATACTAATGATGACTTTGAATTAAGAATTCCAGAATTTAATTTCCTTTAATAATTTTAAAAATGATCATAACATGACATTTATTAGTAGTAAATCATCAAAAGCATTTTGCAAGGAACTGTAATTCAAATCAATTCAAAAAGCATTCACTAAGTTATCATTTGTTCTTTATCTCCCCACTTGGATTAGTACACACTGGTTCAGACATCCAGAACCTAGGCCTCTAGTACCTCAGGTTTAAAACTCCCATCATTGGGTTTGGCTCTCTTGATTGTTGAGTGATAGTGTAAATTCATTCAATCCACTTTATCTAGCTGTCCACAGACTAAGCCACCCTTTGTATCCTATCCAGCTGCCCAACCTGTCCAGTTTATCCATCATCTTTCATCCCTACACTGTGTGCCTCTTCTTCCTGTCTCCAAGCTGCTTTCCTGTGGCCACAATAATTAAATCCATTCTTCCATTATTTCTGGATAGGACATATCAGTTGAATTGCTCTTTGAATCAACTGACAATCGCCATGACTCCCCAGACCAATACTCCTTTTTCTGACTACCACTCCACTAAATAGCTAATATAGTATTTTTAAGGTTTACAAAGCACTTATATATATATATATATCATTTGAGCTTCACAGAAGCAAGGGCCATTATTAGTCTAATATTAAATAAAGGCAAACAGACAGGAAGAAATTATGAGCCTTATCTAGGGTAATACAGCCAAGTAAGTTTGGGTGCTGCCATTCAAACTCAGTTCTTTCTAACTCAATGTGCAGCTCACTAGGATTGTCTTCCCTGTTAGAATATAATCTCCATGAAAACAAAGGCTATCTCAATTTTGTATCTCTATCCTCTGTGCTTAACTAGTGTCTATTATTGCTTAATATGTTTCATTTATGTATTCATTCAATTATCAAGAGCTTATTGTGCCAGAGTCTGAGTGTAGACCCTGGGGATACAAAAGACAAAAATGTAACAGCCTGCATCTCTAAGAAATATACATTCTATTTAAGGCAATTCCGTATAGTGAAAAAGAGTAGTGGGAAGGAAGGCACATGGGAAAGGGTTCCTATTCTAGCTCTCCTACAAATCACCTACATGGGGGTAGCTAGGTAACTCAATAGATAAAGAGCCAGGCCAGGAGACAGGTAGTCCTGGGTTCAAATATGGCCTCAAACACTTCCTAGCCATGTGACCCTGGGCAAGTCACTTATCCCTCCATTGCCTAGCCCTTACCACTCTTCTGCCTTACAACCAATACCGAGTATTGATTCTAAGACGGAAGGTAAGGGTTTAAATTTAAAAAATTTTTAAGAAAAAGAAAGGTCAGAGACTTGAAGCTGAAAGGGAGATGAACTGATGAACTTTTTGGTCTTTGCAAGATTTAACATTCTATCATTCTCTAATTCCACTTTAAAAGCTCATCATATTTAAAGAGGGAGCAGTCAAGAATCTAAAGCTTTACTAATTCATTTTATTAATTTCATAACTGTTCTTCCTTTCTTACTTCTGCCAAACAATTTTTTTCTATTTCACTTAAATAACACAGGATCTCACTTTCTTAATGCTATTGTAATTGGGTAATGTCTGTGAAGTAAAGACCCAACAGCTAGAGAGATAAAATGGGATTTATGCAGACTAAGAGCAATACTGTGGACTGCAGAGTAAAAGGAGTAGGGGTCTCATTAAGCATTTTTTCCTTTGTCCTTGGCAGCTTTTGTCCTTGGCAACTTTTCTGCCCCCTCACCTTGTGGTCTCTGAGATCTATCCAATATAGGATTTGGGATGGAATGTTCTTGAAGGGCATTAAATTAATTATTCAAGAAGGGAATCATCTTAAAATCATTAATAAGTGAGGCAAATTGAAACAACACTAAGGTTTCACCTCACACCCAGCAAACTGTCAAAGATGATAAAAGAAGGGAATAGTCAATATGTTGGTGGGGTGGAGGAAAGATGAGCATACTAATGCACTATGGATGGAACTTTTAACTGGTCCAACTGTTCTGGAAAGCAATATGGAATTACATTTTAAAAAGTGACTAAAATGTCAATACTTTTTGACTCAGAAGTTCCACTGCTAGAGATATACCACAAAGAGGTCAATGAGATCACATGAGAGAAGGGCCTATATACACACAGAATATTCACAGCAGCACTTGTAGCAAAGAACAAGAAAGCAAGTAGATACTCTTTGACTGAGGAACTGATAGCCACGTCAAGATAGATGAATGGAATGGAAGGGAATGGTGTTATCAGAAATGATGACTATGAGGAATACTGAGAAGTGTGGGAAGACTCATATAGAACTGAAGCAAAGTAATCAGAACCAGGAAAACAATATTCCTGATAACTACAGCAATGTCAATGCCAGGAATAGCAACAACTGAACTTGCATGCTTTGCTGTGAAAATATAATGACCAAGTACTTAACCTAGCTCTGGGTCTCAGTTTCTTCATCTGCAAAATGAAAAGAGTGAAGTTAATGACCTCTAAGAACATCTTCAGCTCTAATTCAAACTAATTATGGATTTATTGATGTTTGATTCCTAAGACAGAACAAGAATGTTTGAGCTGCCTTATCCTGGGAACTGAAAAAAAATGCTTAAGGTTAGCTAGGGAGAAGGTTATAGTCGATGCAGGATAATTTTATTATCTTACAAAAGAAGAACTTGGAGGTTTGGGGATTTGATGATAAACAAATGATAAGGAGAAAAAATGCAAATATGATGTTTCTCCAGACATAGTTTGAAAAAATACAATAAGTAGGAAGCCAGATAATAGTAAAAGGCCAGAAAATCTTTTGGTTGTGCTTATGAATCAGAATACTGGGCAGTATTATTTCAAAGTATTTTAAAAAGCCAGGTGTCAGAGCCAGCTCTCATCACAGCTGCAGCATGTTAAGCAGGAAGAGAAGGGTAAAAAGCATAACGATGTACCCCAACTACAAACAGACAGGCTCTGAGCCAAGCTGAAAACCAGTCAAATCATTGGTTCTGATGACTGGGATTCCATGGATCACAGCCCTCGGATTGCACTGGGCTACCCATTCCAGCTCACTTTCCTGGAACTTGACTTCTGCCTCTGTCTTGGACTTTACTCCTAGATTTGCCCCTGACTGCTTTCACATCTCTGAGGTCTACACTCCTGGCCTGGATTCAGATGGTCTCCATGTTTATCTCAAGTACCAGGCTCTGACCTGCTTATCACTTACACAGACAAGTAGGAATCTGCTCTACTCCCGTTTTTCCCAACCCCCCTCCCCAACTGCCTCATCAGCCTTGAGTCAGATATTGCCATTTCAACCTGGCCTTGGAGCTGGCAGCCCCTTTTGTTTCCAGGACTCGGAGCACTCCCTTTCATAGCTGGAGATCTAAAGATCAAAGAAAATTTTTGTCCATTTTATAGCAACTTGTGAGGTAGTCAAAGGATAGAAACAAATAGTTCCCAAAAGAAGAGCTTGCAAACTATTAACAACCATAAGAAAAAAATGATCAAAATCATTAATAAGAGGAACACAAACCTAAATAACATTGAAGTTTCACCTTACCCCCAGCAAATGAGTCAGGATGACAAAAGATGGGATGGTCAGTGACTGAATAAGGATTGTGATATACATGAATACATTGCTGGTAGGGCTGTGAATAGGTAGAGCCATTCTGGAAAATGATTTGGAATTATGCCAACAAAATGACCAAAATGTTCATACCCACAGACCCAGAAATTTCACTACCATGCCTCAAGGAGGTCACTGATGAAAAGAAGGGCTACCTATACATCAAAATATCTATAGCAGCACTTTTTATTAGTAAGTATCTAAGGCTGGATTTGATCTCAAGTCTTTCTCATTCCACATCCAGTCCTGTATCCAATCTACCATCTAGCTGGTATTTCTTGGGTTGTTTGTTGTTTTTTTTAATTGCCATGGGCTACCATGCCCAAGGCTCAAATGTGGGCTAGTTCTGTCCCTATCCTACATAATGAGCATATACTATGAGAGAGGAAGGAATGAAAGAAGAGAGAAAAGGAGGGAAGGAGAGAAGAGAGGGAGGAGGAGAAGAGGAGTGGGAGGGAAGAGGGACAGAGAAAGAAGGGAAGGAAAAAGGGAGGAAGAGGAGAAAAGAGAGGAAGTAATATCAGTCATCACCTTTCTAGACATTCCTCCATCATTTTGCCCCAAAGGAAGAATTCTTCCCCATATTTTCTACCCTGATCTCTACAGTTTAGGAAAGGATTCTCATCTGCCTTTAGCCCAAATGATGTTAGGATGACTACACACAGACCAAATATTCTTTTGCCACTGATCTAGGAGTCACAAAACCTGGAATTTTAGAACTGATCTTTCCATCCATTTCCAAAAGATCCATCCATTCCCTATATTTTACAGCTGAATAAGCTGAGGCCCAGAGATGAAATGATTTCTCCATGATTATATAACTGGTCAGTAGCTTGTTGCATTGAACTAATTCCAGATATTTGGAATCTCTTTTAAGGGCTTTCTCCACTATATCAATTTCTGAATATATGTTTAAAGAAAAGGGGGGGAGATCATCACTTTAGTTTTCAAAGTTAAAAATAATATTGTCTTCAAATCTAGAAACAAAATGGAAAGGGGAAAAGGCAGAACACAATTTTATTCATCAAGAAGCATCCATGTTTGTGATCTCAGAATCCCCCAAAGGGGTCCACATCTGATTCTGAGACTCCATCTAGTCCTGGAAAGAAAAAAACAATCTTGATTCTTAAGGAAACTGCTGCTGGCGGCGAATTAAGATGCTGGGCATCAAGGTACTTAGAAGGGCCTAATATCCCTTAGCATTTGCCCTTCCTTTTTGTGTTTCCTAAGGACATTGTGGGACTTGTAGAAACTAGTTTTTGGTCTGACTAAACATTTTCTTGGAGAAGAGCAAGCTACAACGACAGCCTCATTCTTGGAATAGAGTAAGGCCTGGGGAGAGGCAGAATCCAGTAGAGCAAGGGAGCACCAAGATGGCCCAACTATTTCACATTATCACTAGTACATCCCACTTGAAGGAAAGAAGAATCCCTCAGTCTCTAAGAACTTAAACCAAAGTGTATAATCCCCAGTTTGATAAGCTTAGAGGAAGAAGTAACAACTCCTTAGAATTCCATCTTATATAACATAAAAATTCTCTTGAACATATCCTTTTAATAATTTGTAATAAGGCCAAGGGAGAAGCTGTGTACCCATTGTGATTTAATGATATTATTCCAAACCCTTTACTGTGATTTTGGGTATTTGATCTGAGTTTATAAAAACTCAAGCACAGTTAAGTTCATGCCCTGAAGGATGCTTGTTGCAACTGAAAAGGAGTGGGGGAAAGGGAGAGGGAGGATAATGCAGTTTTCTCTGGTGTTTACAATCCAGCAATTTTGAAAAAGCATTTGGGGGTGAGGAGATAAAAGAAACTCGAGTTATTTTATTCCCCAAAGTCGTGATTACTCACAGTATTTCTAAGGCCTTTCATATAATACTTATTTTACCCAAGTTATTACCACCTTAAACCAGGACAGATTTTTAAGGGTCACAGACCATTTTTATCCATCAGCCCTCCCTTTGTCTTTGGCAGATGTAGACATGTCATTTGGAATGTAGTGCA
Organism: Gracilinanus agilis; assembly: GCF_016433145.1. Taxonomy (NCBI): domain Eukaryota; kingdom Metazoa; phylum Chordata; class Mammalia; order Didelphimorphia; family Didelphidae; genus Gracilinanus; species Gracilinanus agilis. The sequence continues at coordinate 608,845,577 of NC_058131.1, read as the reverse complement.
AGGGGCCCTGATGAAATTGGAAAAGCATGTGGAGATAAAAATCACTCTCAGATGAATTCAGACACTTCCTGCCACTCTACAGATGCCACAGTGCTGCAAGCCACCCTCCCAGGAGAGATGATTCACCTGGAAGGAGAGCCAGGCTCTGCCAGATGTGTAGGAAGATGCCTGGGACCCACACGCTAACACTGTCTTGATTGTATGAAGCATATGCTTTCAGTCAAGGGTGAAAAATGCAGGCACCAGCACATGCCAGAAGTCTTTCAAGCATGGCCCACCAGTCAGCCTGAAGCTGAATGCACTGATCCATCGAGTCAGCAGATGTATGTCACCACCATGCAAGTTGAGGCTGGCTAAACTATAAAAGAGCTAAGTGACCTAATCCAGACATTCAGATCATACAAAGAACACCATGCCAATGTCATTTTGGTTGCTTCATGTCATCCTGATTCTAAGATCATCTTCAAAATCTGTGCTTAAAACAACAAAGAATAGCAAACTACACTTTCCCATAACCACCTGGGCATTTCAATCGCTTACGGTCCAGGTGCCACATACTGCTCACAAATATTTTTAGAATCAATTCTAAAGTTCTACATGTTTTAAAATTTTCTTAATGCAGAATATAACTCATGAATACCCATAAACAAAAAGCTAGTTTAAAAAAGTATTTGTTAAAATTACCAAGTTATATTATGCATACAAATATAGATACACATGTGTAATTATGCATACACATAAAAGTATGAATGTGTGTGTATATGTGTGTGTGTATATATATATAGTCACCCTGTTCTAGGCTATTTGCCCACTGAGTATCCAGCAGCAGAAACTGGTTAGTGAATGCCCAAGGCATCTATTCTCACCTTATTCATGAATATTTACTATGAGTTTTGTCCAAGTGGTCTAAAGATGAAAAAACAGGCTTTACAACTTCTGAGTCTAGAATAACCCAAGATTAATTGTAGCAAGTAGGGGCAGTTAGGTGGCATAACATATATAGTAGCAGGTCTGGACTCCACAAGGATCTGGGTTCAAATTAGACCTTAGACACTTTCTATCCCACGTGTCCCTGGGCCAGTCATCTATCCCATTTGCTTCTTTTTTTTTAAATGTAGCAAGTAACACTCTTTTAGAGGTGGAAGGGGCTTTAGACAACAATCTAATCCATTTTTCATCATCTCATATGAGGGAAATGAATGCCTCAGAGAGGTGATTTGTCCAACCTTAAACAGCTAGAAAAGCTGGGGCCAAAATTCAGATATGTTTGTACATGTATATGTGCTCATATATTCTCTCTCAATCTCTCTGTCTGTCTGTCTGTCTGTCTCTCTCTCTCTCTGTCCAACATGAGAAAAAAATCTGGTAGGAAAGTGTCCTGGAATAAGCATAGCATACACACTATGTGAACCTTTCCAGTTCAGACATAAGTGATAAGATACAGCTCTTATTGGGCAAACACAATTAAGTAGATGTAAGCAGATGTAAAGCCTTCTCTTGAAAGAAAGTCTTTTCCACCAATCAACTGGAAGCCAGTTCACACAGAGCTTTCTTAAGTGTTTCTCTCTGTAAATATCTCAGACTTTGAAAGAATATTGATGTTGCACAATGACTCCATTGTGCTTGGATACGGCCTGCTTGATCTGTAGTCTGGAGCAAACACACACATACACACACCTGTTTCATCTATGCCAAAAGACCACAAAAAGCCAAATTTACTTAAATCATCATTTGAACTCATTAAATAAAATAGGGCTCCCCTATGAGAATTTCTCCAAGAAAGAGAATCCAATTGCTTAAAAATGTAATCTTTATAATTTAAAACAACATTTAAAAGAAATGAACATAGACAAAGAGATGAAAATTTTCTATGAATTTAACAGTCAGTAGGATGAGCAGGTTTTATGCCTTAAGGCTTTTTCTGTTGCCCCGTTATTCCAAAACACCCAAGTCAATAAACAAAGTTTTCAGATCCTGGCATTCCATGATTGGAAGCTGAATAAGATCTTGAAGATCAAGTCTTACCCTTTTATTTACAAATGAGGAAAAGTAAGTTGACTTGCTCAGTGGAATCACTCAGACAGTTGATGGCACAGAACAGACTGAATTAAATTATGATCTATTGGGCTCTCTTCTACTTCACTCCTGACAAAGCAAAACAAAACAAACCAAAGAACCCCCAAGGAACTTATATATCAATGAGGGAGACAACATGTAAATAAATAGGTGTATACAAGATTTCTATAGGCATATATGTATCTATCTCTCATCTCTGTGGCATTGTACTGGTTGCCCTCAAAGAAGAAAAATTCATATTTTAATAAACTGGCTTATTGAGTAAAACCTTTACAAGAACTGGTAAAAAGTGTATCCCAGGGTCTTTCATTGGTGGGAGTAGGGGTGGGGGAGAAGGAGAGAGAGAGAGAGAGAGAGAGAGAGAGAGAGAGAGAGAGAGAGAGAGAGAGAGAGAGAGAGAGAGAG